>NW_017306968.1:618537-642645 GCF_000935625.1 Nanorana parkeri
GTGAAGAGTGTGGGGGGTGGGGGGCAGCCAATCAGTATATATGGAGTTTGGCTTTAAACATTTTCCATTTTAATAAGCTTATGAAACTTATCCAAAACTATTTTTAATATCTAATCTCCAATCTATATTAAATATCTAGTATCTGATCTATATACAGTATAATATCTATCTTTTAAAATCTAATATAATCAATGTGCTTTTGTAGAGACCTGGCCAGATTACTTTTCGGGAGGAGGCTGTGCAGCCCACTAAGATCTCAAAGGAGCAGAGATATGTATGTGTAAAACTTGGGGGGTGCTGGGGTGAAGAGAAGTTATAGCTATGCTTTAGGCAAACCTGTTCTGTGGAAAATATTTGTAAACCAATGCTTTTCCTAAAGAGGAGAAAATAGTAGCGGCCACAACATACCTTTCTTGTAAGAGACCAACCATTCTCTAGAGATATGTGCCTACATATCACTACTGTTACAGATCAGTATTTGTACATGCACTGTGTTTCATGTTACAATGCATGGGTCTCATCGTAGGTTTTGTAGGCACCATGGATTGCTTTGTGGGAAGTGGGCATGGTTATGCCTATCTGCTAACTTTGGGAGGTCCATTTTTACATGGGCACATCAGTAGAAGGGCCACTTTAGGAGAAGACTTTACCCTACCATCTTATGGTGCCTATTCTTCAGAAACGCTAGTTTCTAGTCATTTTCCACAGCACAGGATCACTTTGAAGAACATGTACTCTACCATTTTTTGGGGGGGGTCCAAGTATCAGTGTGTAATTATTCTTTAAATCCAATTTTTTTTAACATTTATTTCCACCTGGTGATCCTGCCAGTAACACATTTCTTGTCCTAGGGTGGCAATGTTTTCTCACTGTACTGTATCTATGGAGAGAGCAATGGTTACCCAGGTTAGACTTCAAACATGTCTTCCTCCCTTCATCTCCATTGGAGAGGAAGGGGGGGAATTAGTAGTTTGGAGAAAATAATGAAGATACCCTTATTTGTGCAAGGGCACTGCATTTCTGGTGAGATCAACAGGTAGTTTCAGTACTTGCTTATTATATGCTTAACCTGCAAAATGAAAACTAATGAGACTATCACATCAAGGAGCTCCGGTTTATGAATGTTTGTTCATAGCTATCCTTTGATTATGATGTGTGACGTCCAATGTGTTTTGGCCTATTTTTAACCTTGTACTGTGATTCCTATTCAACACTATAAACCGTAATAATCACTTGTCTGGTTTCTTCTCATCTCTGCTGCTTTCTCTGATAACTCTTCTAAAGTGTGATCCCTGAAAGCTTTATACAAGATGAACACCTAGGTTAATAATGCTTCAGCTTCAATAAATTAATCAATAAGGAGTGAGGGACTACTACTGATTGACTTTAAATGAAGCAATAATTGAAGTTGTAAGTGAAGCCCACACTAGGAATTGGCGGTCTACAGTTATTAAATGCTCAATTTGCTTTATAATAGCTTAAAAGTAGATATACATGCATAAAAAGTGTCTGTTAGTTTGACATAGTACATATTTGTAGTAATAGAAATCAATGTGCTTTCTTCTATAGATACATTCATACTTTCATGATTTCATTATATACAACACATCACACCTCACTGTATACAGATTCCTTAAACAAATATTTTTTTGTTAATGAATTGAAAAGTTTCTTATCTGGAGATCCTGACAATTAGCAGCAATTAGCAGCACTGTTGTCAGCCCCTGTTTTGGGCTGCCTATCCGATGGACCTGATAGATATCCTAATGTCCAACTGAAGGAGCTCACACAGCAGGCTGGTAACACTGCTGCTATTTATAAGGCAGTGCATTGTTACCCCAAAACAGGAAGGACCTGAACAAGGATCTCCATGGCAGAAGCACCAGGCAATATGCTAATGAAAGCTGCATATGTATGAATATAAAAAAATACTTTTCAAATTACATCAACTCCTTAAAGTGTATATGAAATGTTCCTGATTTGGTTAGATTTACTTTAAAGGGATTCTGTAGCTTTCCTCATTTAGGGCGCAGTGACAGGTTCTCTTGAAATAACAAACCTTAACTATTGATACTCTCCTACACCTTGCTCCCCTGCCACTCCATTGGAGCCTTTAGTAAGTATCATCTGCCCCGGGTAGGGGGAGCATGTGACCCTCTACCAGGAAGCAGTGATCATGTCTGGGCAAACAACTGCCATGCTCGAACACTGTGATGTGAGTAAAGGGAAGAAGTCATTAATTTTGTGTAAACTGATAGAGCAGTGGTGGAGTGCAGAGAAGGTGAGTAGCAGTAGGTGGTGGTGGGGGGGTTGTTCTATCAAGAGAACCTGTCAGTGCATATAGCTAAAATGACATAGTCTCTTTAAAGCACAACTAAACCCAAGAACAAGCTTTACCAGTTCTTAGATGGAGTGTTCATTTTTCAGGCAAAGAACATTTTCAGCAAGTGCAGAATATGCCTCTTGCCAGTAATGCAGTGGCCTTGTCACTTCTCCTAACATGAATGAAAAAGAAAAAGCATTCTTAATTTTTTGGGGGGTAAATTACTAATCCCATCACCCCACATGTAATACAAGTGAACAACAGCAGACAAGTTTAAGTGAAGTGACAGCTCTCTCCTCCGCCCCCCACCGACTGCAGCACTCCTTTTCTCCTCTAATCCCATACAGGCATGCGAGAACAACAAGGATCTGAGGAGAAGTTGGAGCCTGTGCTGCCCGTCTTCTCCCTGCCAAGCCGTGTCTGTGTTGGCTGCCTGGCACCCCTGTTGCCATGGCGCCCTGTGCTAGCTGTGGCAACAGGGGCGAGGGGGTGCAGCCAGGCTAGCCCTGTCTGCGCCCCCTCACTCGCCTCATGGTAGCTACGGCCCTGCTCAGGATCACAAGGTAAAACAAAAAGTAAAACGTAAAAAGACTGAAAAATGAAAACAAATGCAGCCACTACATCTAAGGACTGGTAAGGTGCAAAATATTATATTTTTGTTTTTGGGTTTAGCTATGGCTAAAGGAGAACATACAAACTCCTACATACAAAAATACAAACTTCCTACAGAATCAAGGTGGAAAATACACTCCCAAAGCTTTCCTTTTAAGCAATCAATACTTTAATAGCACATATCAGCCTCTTATATTCCCAGCATATTTCCATCTTAGATTTTTCTGGTGTAAAAATAACCTAATGGTTTACTTTTGATCTTTAGAGCACTCATAAATAGCGATGTCCTGGTTCCTGCCCAATTAAACTGTCCAGATGGATTTATGATCTCTGATAAACATGCGTTCCAAACGCCCCCTCCCGCCCCAAAACGCGGGGGGAAGTTTCACAGCGATCGCGGTGCGTTCCAGCAGCTACTGCTCTGGAATGCACACGCTTTCGGTGTGAACAAGCCCTCAAGAAAAGAACTGTAACACTCTACCTGGAATATACAGTACATAGCTGAAAGTTTATAGCTTAAACTGAAAGTTTATTTGGGAGTTTAAAATTGAGTGGTGTGAATATAAAGCAAACATTGTGCTTCCTCAAATACCTCCAATATTTTAGCATTAGTATTTTCCAAATACGTGCATGATCCAGTGGTAAATTAATTGAACCATACTTTATAGGTTTCTCTGCCTTCTTTTGTCATAATTCATGTGTGCACAGTGTATGAATACAGCCCAGTTCCTATTGTCTCTGGAACATTTGCTGATTCCTGGACGCAGCAGAGTGTACTGCTTCTGGCTTAAATGGTTGTGGACTTTAACAGACAGAGCATAAAGTGAGACTACAAACTCCTGCATTTTTTGCAATAACATCGTAGAGATGTGAATGGTTGAGCGGCAAAGAGGAGCGGTTTCAGGGTACCAGTGGGAAGGAAGCCTGCAGGAGAAAGGTATAAGGTAAGTATTTCACCTTATTCATAACACCCTAGGTGAATAAGTCAAATCCTTTGAAAATTATGGGTGAATTGTATGAAATACAGAATAACGAATATCCAGCAAATAAAGGAAGGGTTGTCTTAATATTAATCGAGCTCTGGTCAAGATTTTGCTGATGGACCCCCACAACCCTCCCGCTTCCATCACCTGCCCCAACCCAGACCCCCGTATCCACCTACATCACCTTCTCCTGAAAAGAAACAAAAAAATCAAAACAATATATGTATGTTTGTGTGTATATATACTGTATATACCCTGTTTCCCCAAAAATAAGACCTACCTCGAAATTAAGACCTAGTACCATTTTTGGGATTCGAAAAAATATAAGGCCTACCCAGAAAATAAGACCTAGTTGTGACCATTCCCAGGGCCGTTGAGGGGTTTGACAGTTTTTGTAAAACAATACAGATTAATGATACTTCCGAAATCAGCTGCACATAACCGGTAAGAAGTGCTGGTATGGGAGAGATCTTTGGTGGTGTATATGGTGAACTTTGTATTGAATTCACTACAATAAAATTGGATTTTATGGATAATGGTTATGTGCGGCCGATTTTAGAAGTATAATTTGGGAGGTGAGAGCATGCTTTTAGCCTGCACCCGGCGCATGCCCTGATTTGCAGTCTGAGATGGAAGTGGAGTGGTGAGTTGTGGTGGTTTTGAATACAGACTAATGATTTAAGGACAGTGGTGGAGAACGAGGGCCTGGTCCCAGCTGCAACCACTGCGACCCTGGTAGTTCTGACAGTGACTGCAACCTTTAGAGGGACTACAAATCCCAGCAATACATTATACAGCAATGCAGAATAGTATATGAATTTGCTACATACTCTGTGCTGCCGCTTTGCTCCAGGGTGCCGGCCTGTCTCCAGCAGAGGGTCTCAGCAAAGGCAGATGTGGGGGATCTCAGCAGGGGCAGATGCGGAGGGTGTCAGTAGGGGCAGGTGGGGAGGATTGCAGCAGGGCAGACGTGAAGGGCCTCAGCAGAGGCAGATGTGGGGGATCACAGCAGGGGCAGATGTGAAGGATCGCAGCAGGGGCAGATGTGGAAGATTGCAGCAAGGGCAGATGTGAAGGATCGCAGCAGGGGCAGATGTGGAAGGTCGCAGCAGGGGCAGATGTGGAGGATCACAGCAGGGGCAGATGTGGATGATCGCAGCAGGGGTAGATGTGGAGGATCAAAGCATGGGCAGATGTGACAGATCACAACCGGGGCAGATGTGAAGGATTGCAGCAGGGGCAGATGGGGAGGATCACAGCGGCGGCAGATGTGGATGATTGCAGGGGGGGCAGATGTGGAGGATCGAAGCAGGGCAGAAGCGGAGGATCACAGCTAGGGCAGATGTGGAGGATAGCAGCAGGGGCAGGTGTGGAGGATTGTAGCAGGGGCAGATGTGACATATTGCAGAAGGTGCAATTATGGTGGATTGCAGCAGGAGCAGATGTGGTGGATTGCAGCAGGGGCAGATGTTGCAGATCGCAGAAGGGGCAGATGTGGCAGATCGCAGCAGGGGCTGATGTGGCAGATCGCAGCAGGGGCTGATGTGGCAGATTTCAGCAGGAGAAGTTGTGGCAGATCACAGCAGGGGCAGATGTGGAGGATCTCAGCAGGGGCAGATGCGGAGGGTGTCAGCAGGGGCAGATGGGGAGGATTGCAGCAGGGCAGATGTGGAGGGCCTCAGCAGAGGCAGATGTGGAGGATATCAGGAGGGGCAGATGTGGAGGATATCAGGAGGGGCAGATGTGGTGGATTTCTGCAAGGGAGATGTTGAGGATCACAATAGGGCAGATGTGGAGGATTGCAGCAGGGGCAGATGTGGAAGATCGCAGCAGGGGCAGACGTGAAGGATCACAGCAGGGGCAGATGTGGAAGATCGCAGCAGGGGCAGATGTGTAGGATCACAGCAGGGGCAGATGTGGATGATCTCAGCAAGGGCAGATGTAGAAGATAGCAGCTGGGCAGATGTGGAGGATAGCAGCAGGGGCAGATGTGGAGGATAGCAGCAGGGGAAGATGTGGAGGATTGTAACAGGGGCAGATGTGACAGATCGCAGAAGGGGCAGTTATGGTGGTTTGCAGCAGGGGCAGATGTGGCAGATCGCAGAAGGGGCAGATGTGGCAGATCACAGCAGGGGCACATGCAGATGTGGCGGATCGCAGCAGGGGCTGATGTGGCAGATTTCAGCAGGAGAAGTTGTGGCAGATCACAGCAGGGGCAGTTGTGGTGGATCGCAGCAGGGCCAATGTGGCAGATTGCAACAGAGACAGATGTGGAAGATCACAACAGGGACAGATGTGGAGGGTTGCAGCATGTGGAGGATTGCAGCAGGGCAGAAGTGGAGGATCACAGCACCGGCAGATGTGAAGGATCGGAGCAGGGTGGAGGTGGAGGATCGCAGCAAGGGCAGAAGTGAATGATTGCAGCAAGTGGAAAGGGGTGGCAGTTCACAGCAAGGGAAGATGTGGCAGATCGCAACAGGGACAGATGTGGAGGATCACAGCAGGGGCCAATGCAGAAGGTCTCAGCAGGGGTGATGTGTGGGCCAGCACTGTAAACAGACACAGCTGTGGTTCCCCAGAAGGCTGCTGCAAGGTCCCCAGCAAGTGCGGGACCTTATGGCAGTTGAATCAATTAAAAAATCTAAAGTACCATGCCTCCTCCAATGATGGCCAGGACTGGATCTCACTAGGCCCCTTGGTGTACATTAAAACAACCATATTGTTCACCATCCTGAATGCAGGCACACAGAGTAAGAGTCGTAAGGGTTTTCATTTCTAAGGTAGTGCTCACATACAGATTCAAGAACCATGATGCCTGCACACATCCAAGTGGTAGTTCCGGATGGACCTCAATTTTTCAATTATAGCTCAAATAAAAATGGTTGTTTTGCTATCCATTTAGTCTGTGTCTGTCACTCGGAGAAAGGTGACCTTGTGTCTTTGAAATGTTGTTGGTTTCTATGCTAGACATATAACTTTAAGTAAGATCTACTTTATGGAATGGTTGGAGTGCTGGACAATTTTCTGCACAGCAATAACAACCTGACATGGGTTTTGATCTAACCACACTCTATACAAAATGAAAAAAAAAAAGTTTTGTCTGCGATTAGGCTTTAACATATTAAACCACATATGGTGAGATTTGCTTGTATAGCTGATTTAGCCTTGATCTATAGAGAAGGCTGAACTCAATCTTCAAAAATGTTTTAGCCATAGAAACAATTTAAAGTTACATAGTTCAAATGTGACTAACCAACTATCTATTTTCCAAATAAAATATGAGAGAAAGAATAGTTCTAAGATAGCAATGATCGTCACAGGTGTATATTTACTATGTTACTGAAGTAAAGAGAAAAGGGTCTTTTTTAAAACGCATGGAGCATATACCTCTCACACACCATACTGGAACCAACCATGTGGTCAACATTGGTCATAAATTGTTGCTTGTGATCATATAAGAATAAAGTGCTTTTTTACTTTAAACCAAACGAGTTGGTGTGCTGGTGATATACTGGATCTTATGTGTTTTTAAAATGCAAATATACATCGTATTTTTCCATCCACTCTGGAAATCAATTGGAGGTGTTAGAGAGAGAGAGGAACTTACCTGCATATTTGGTGGAACTGTCCTTTGCTACAGCCTTTTTGGTGAAGCATTTTTGAGATTGGCTCAGAGCTTCTTTGTAGGATTATTGCATCCTCTCCACAAATTGCCCTCTTGTAAAAGAAAGGGGCAGAAACGGTCTATTCTCCGGTTTATTTTTTCGGCTGCTCGTCAAGTTATTCCTGTTTTATGGAAGACTATGGTGGTTCCATACCTTCCTCATTGGGTTAATATTACGAATGACATTATGCACATGGAAGAGATATTGGCTGTTGTGACTGACAGATATGAGGCTTTGTATGCACTCTGGGCTGTATGGATACATTTTTCTACCTCTGACACTGTTAGAAACAGTTTATAAACCAATCTTGGCCTCCGCATATTGTGCTGTGGATTACACTCCCAAAGGACACACTACGTGTACTTATGTCTTCTCCCCTAGGGACCCCCACTCTCTTGTACTTTCCTTCTCTTTTCCTTTCTCTGGCATAATTTTCTTTCTTCTCTCCCTCTTTCTCTCTTTCCCCCACTCCTGGTTCCTCAGGTTTTAAATGATTTGATAGGATTGCTCTTCTGCGTTCTGTTGAGTCATTTTTGTGTATGGACTAATTGGTCTCCGTGCTTGATCCCTTACGGATTATGGAACTTTTTGCTGTTGCAGTTTTCATCCAATATTGATGGAGCTCTCACTCAGAGGACAATACTATTGCTTTTGTTATACAGTATATGGAACTGTCTTGAATCTTTTGTCTGTAAAATATGTTTTGCTTTTGAAATAAACACAGATATAACACTAAAATGCACGTACAGAACAGAAAGATGTTTCTTGAATATAAGAGTGTTCTGTAAAGTCAAAAAAAGGCAAAAATATTAGTCCACTGCCATAGTGGCCCCTGGATTCAAGAAAGTGATGGATAGTAGATTATATACTCATGGGGATTCAGATGTCTGAAATCTCATCTGGGACTTTTTCCCTTTAACCTTCAGGAAACATCTGAATCATAATGTAGAGTAGAGAATACCTTTAGTACATGAGAACTACAAAAATCAGTCTTGAAAATTCATACCAATATTTCCCCACAGGACCCAACTCCAGGAAAATGAAATTCCCACAATGCAGTGCAAGGATCAGTTCCTGCCACTTCAGTGAAATTTAACTAGACAGGGTCAAGGGAAACCTTTCTGGAAATCACTCTTGAGGATTTGAAGAGGAAAACATACTATGTTTACTAATGGCCAGATGTAGAAAATAAACGCCGTATGAGAAGGTGATCTATTATGTGCCAAACTCGATAATATTAATAAATTATCTTGTTGGTTATACTTTAACCTTCATTTCTCCACAACTATACAAGTATACAGCACGTGACACTATTATTTACCTTAAGTGACACTAAACTCAGGAGTTAAATCTCAAAATTGTATTAAAATGCCTAAACTATTAACAAAAATGTATCCTATTTGTTTATCATTCAACTGTAGATCCTCAAATCATCTCTGAATTAGTGCTGACACTTTCCTTCCTTCTGGAGGGTGGCTACTTTGTTCCCTTTGGTCCCTGTGTGTTGTAAAGTAGCCACCACTCCAAGCTCACTCCCGTGATGGACTACAATCTTAATAAAAATTAGTAGGGATGCACCGATACCACTTTTTCAATATCGAGTACGAGTACCGATATTTATATTTCGGTACTCACCGATACCGAGTACCAATACCGGTTCTTCCACTAGCATAGAGCCGGCTTCTCGGGCAACTAGGAATTGGTGTCGTTACCCGCTTCTTGATTGCCTGGGAAACCATCTCCATGCTGTTTGGCTGGCTCGATGTTGATTGGCCAGGAATCCGGCTTCCCAGCCAATCAGCATCGAGCCGGCTTCCCAGCAGACGGGAGGCAGGTCATGCCTGCAAATTAGTAAACTAAATGTGACATTGTAGCCCATCATGGGAGTGGGCTTGGAGCAGTAGCTACACACAGGGACCATGAGGAACAAAGGTAGCCACCCTCCAGCAGGAAGGACAGTGTCGGCACAAATTCAGAGATGATTTGAGAATCTACAGCTGAATGATACACAAATAAGTTATATTTTAATTATTTGTGTAAGTATTCAAATATATTTTTAAGATTTAACCCGTGAGTTTAGTGCCACTTTAACATGCCATTGCTGTCAATGACTGGGTTCAAGCTGGTAATTGGACTGTTTTTGTAATGTCCTCCTTGCCACATGTGCATTTCATTTTGGTGAAAAAAGGCATTTTGTTGTACACTGCATATTGTGATTAGTTTACTTTAAGCAATTCTTCCGTTGGGAGAAGTCATCAGCATATGAGCCAGCCATGACAGTCAGCATCAGTAGGTTTAGTTTGATAGCAAAGTGCAATAGGGACTAACCATGCAAGTGTGTGCAAGCCTTAGCCAATTGGAGAAACATTAAAAACATTGGCAGCCCAAGTAAACCCTTTGTTTGGATTTGGTAACAAGAGTTTTGACATCAGGATGAATCTCTGGTTAGTTGTCAGGGTCTAGTAGACTGGAGAAGTCAGTAGTTTCTTCTGCATGATCCAACAGGATTCCAGTACCTGATAACCAGGAAGCATATGCAAAAACTTTTGTGTACACTAGCCTGGTGACATGATCTTCAGGATCAATGTCAGATGGAACAGAATGCCATTGTTCAGGCTCGGAGGTTTTCCCAATTTGTTCTACTCAATTGCTGACATAGAAGTAGGAGCATTTTGTTTGATTGTATACTGGTCATAACCCAGAACAACTTTGCTGTCTAGGTAGCACTTGATGTCAGTATAAAATCTGCAATTTCTACAACTAGCACAGGAGAAAGTGCTTTGCCAAACAGAAACCCACCATACATTTAAATGCAAGGGTATATTACATTGATGTAGGCAACAGCTGCTAAAGCTTCTGTGGATGCCAGGACCTATTTAGATTGTTTGTCAGTTGGTAGCAGAGAGTCCCATTCTTCAGTAGTCTCTGATAGTTGTCTCCGTACAGATTTGCCTTATATAGTAATGGAAGCCACAAATTCCAGTGGATCATATAGGTTATTCACCACTGCGAGAACACCCTGTTTAGTAAATAGTTTGTCTGCAGAGCAAATTTGAAAACCAAATGAGTCTAAAGAGGATGAGGTTTCTTTTGAAGCAGGCACTGACAATTGACGTCCTTTCCTCTACCACCAGGAGCATTCTGATCAGTATAAGAGGATATGGTAGGTGGAATGTCTGCCTTTCTAAAAGATACTGTTCCCCTTACGTCTCTATGTTTTGCCGCTGTGTTATTATACCTTGATTACGATGAAGCCAGAAAGTTGGGTTCATGCTAGTTAAAGCTATGATAGTTCCTAATCCAGGCTTAATCACTAATAAACCTGCAAAAATGTGAAAATAGAAGGAAGGATACATTATTATCCCTTTTGTATTTTGAGCCATGTGCTGCCCATTTCTCTTGCAGGCTGTATGGTAGTTTTGACACTACCAGATTTATACCATAAGCAGTGTTCAGACAGCTAATTATGTCTGCTTTTGCTAAATGTAGCTTCATCAGCAGGCCACGTATCTCCTGGAGCTTTCGATTGTACTTGATAGCTGATTTGGAAAGGTGTGTAGTATAATAAATAAGGTACTTTCCATGGCTTCAGAGCTACCTTAGTTTTGCTTATGTTTAGCCCATGCAACAGGAAGATCTGCATCACGGTAGTTTATATGTACTGCCCCCAGTCTATTAGGAATTCTGGCCCTAGACATTTAATAAGAAAATCAAGTTCCTCCTTAGCGGTAAGGTTATGGTCAGCAACTGCTGCTTTGAAAGTTAATCTCCAGGCCCTGCAGTTCTCTGGACAGCCATCAAACCTTGAGACACTGATATACTGTATATATGAGCTCACTACATATTATATTTAAATATCTGACAAAGTCAGACAGCTCAGCTTTTAGCAACTAAAGTATTTCGTGGAACCCCATAGGCTTGTAAATTCTTTAGTGTATAAAGGTGAGGTATGCCAGGATAAAATGATATTGCAAGAGCAATTAGCTGTGTAGCATATACTATTTTATTGTTTAAGTTCCAGCATGAACACTGACACTCTAATCCACTGCTTTCTCTGAAGCATTTTCCCCCTTGTGATCATGTTTTAAATTTAAAGTAAAAACATGGCTGTAAAATAAAAAGGAGGGGGAAGGCAGGGGGAGGGAGGGAAAGAGGGGGTTAAGAAATGTAAATATAGGAAGGTGCGCGGAGGAGATGGGAGGGGAAAGTAAAAGGTGAGAGGGGGAGGAAAAAGGGAGAGAGTAAGGAGGCAAAGCGAGGGGAGGAAAAGGAAACAGGACAAATGTTTCACTCATAATAATGGGACGCATTAGCTAATCTCCCTGGAAATGGACAAAAGAGAAAAATCGATCGAAGATTGCAACAAAGGATTGTTCGATTGGTCGATAAAGACCCTCGATCAACTTCCAGACAAATTCCAGCTGACCTTCAGGCACAGGATACAACTGTATCATCTCGCACTATATGTCGCAATCTGATGAAAAGGGACGCTATAGTAGGAGACTCAGGAGGACCCCACTGCTGACACAGAAACATAAAAAAGCCAAATTGGAGTTTGCCAAAACTTACCTGAGGAAGCCAAAATCCTTTTGGGAGAATCTGCTGTTGACAGACCAAACAAAATACAGCTTTTTGCTAATTTCCATCATTCTACTGTTTTCAGGAAAAAGAAATGAGGCCTTAAAAAAAATGCAGTCACCACAGTCACACATGGTGGGGGTCACTGATGTTTTGGGGTTGCTTTGCTGCTTTAGGAACTTGATGTCTTGACTGTGTGCATGGCATTATGAAACCTAAAGACTACCAAAGAATTCTGGGGTGCAATGTAGGGCCCAATGTCAGAAAGTTGGGTCTCCGTCAGAGGTCATGGGTCTTACAGCAGGACAATGACCCAAAGCACACATCAAAAAGCACCCAGAAATGGTTTCAAACAAAGTGCTGGAGAGTACTGGACTGGCCAGCAATGAGTCCAGATCTAAATCCCATAGAGCTCCTGTGGAGAGATCTCAAAAAAGCAGTTGGGAATAGGAACCCTTCCAAACTGAGACACCTGGAGCAGTTGGCGAAAGAAGAGTGGTCCAAAATTCCTGTAGAGAGGTGTAAGAAACTCATTGATAGTTACAGGAAGCGATTGATTTCAGTTATTTTTTCCAAGGGCTGTGCTACCAAATATCAATCGAGGGTGCCAATAATTTTGTCCAGTCCATTTTTGGAGTTTTGAGTGTAATGTGTCAGGTTATGCTTTTTTTTCTTTTCTCCACTTTTTTGTGACACACCAATACAAACAAAAGAAATAAACATGAGAATGCCTAAACATTTGTATTTGCAACAATTTTCTGTAGGAAGTGGTGCTTTATCTGACAGAAATGCAGGGGTGCAAATATTTTTGGCCATGATTGTATATGTTCAGTTTGTATTGGATATTGGATTTGTTTTGTCTGTCTGGGCAAAACTGCATATACAGTATATGGATACAATATGTGTTCCTAGTACTAAATGACAGCTCAAGGTGTTTTGTTCCTCTTTAAAGGATTCTGGGCAGACAGTTGAGCAAATGCATTTGTGGGCTGGGCAAAGCTGATAAATATCTGTTTTTCCATTTTCCTAATTTGGTGCATATTTATTAATTTCCTCTGCAAAGAATCACAGGAATCATGGATCATGAATCATCATTCACTGCAGATTAAGCAAAGTTGCATGCATACATTTATACAGATACATTGATTTTCTTACACCTGTCCAGGTAACTGGAATTCCCCTAAGCTATCCAATCAGATATTAGGTTGTTATAGTTTAGGGTAGTTTAAAAGTTAATATAATGCAAACTGGCATTCACTATTGTGAATAGCCCATATAGCAGCCCTTTGGTTCAGCTGAATCGAAGGCTTCCCGCAGGCAAAGCTAGCCGAAGGATTAGCCGAACGCTCTATGTAATCTTTTGGCTCCTTAGTTAATAACCCCCTTACTTAAAACAGAGCACGCCCCCTCCCCAATTTTTGCTTTAAATGAGTTGTAAAGGCCCAGCTATACTATCCTGTTAAAGCATCAGCATATCATAGAAATACATACTATACTTGTTTTTGATGATGCAATTAAAGCTTATTTTTAAAAACAATCCCTTTTATGTAGTGAGTGCTGCCTTCCATGTTCTCATCACTTTCAACAACTTCCTGGATTCTCAGTGCCCTTTGCATATATTTTCCCTACTGCTTGATGTGATGCAATCTTGATTTCTCAAGACTACCTAGCCCACCATGCATAGCTTCCAGCAAGCACACATAATGTTACATTGTTCAGAGTTATAGTTTAAAAGGCAGGTTTCATGAGAATTGAGTGCATTTTCACAGGGCAGTGTCAGTGCATTGAGGAAGAACATTCTATGAGCATCTTCAATACGTACGTTTACAAATTCCTTGATGGCTATGGTTATTAGGAGTGGGATAGCACTTAGGAAAATTCAATATAGAAATACATATTTATTTTTAGTTTGTTGACCATAAATACCCTCTAAATGATGCAATGGATTATGGGATATGAGTCCCTGTCCACCTGCTAATGAAGTAGAATAAGCAGCAATGCAGGTAAGGAATTTAGAGAGCTTTCTTTTGATAAACTATAATAGCTTATTGTTTTTGCAACTGCAAAAAAGACTTAAAAGTATCTTCAGTAATGCAAACACACCAACGCATGCACCTGGCAACACCAAAAAAAAGGTCTGGTTAAAGTATGAAAGTTCAGTAAAAGATAACTGGAACCTTGCCTATGGGAACAAAAAAAAATCAACTGTTTGCTTTCAGTTTATTACCTGAATTCTAAAAACGTTAGATCAAATATTGCTGACTGTTACTGCTAACCTAGACATCTTCCTGTATCCAGGGCCGGATTTACTCTTTCTGCTGCCCCAAGACCAGGTTCCTCAATGCGCCCCCCTGTATGCAGGCTGCATCCATGTGATTTCGGTGACATGGCTGAGATCACTTGTACAAAATAAGTGACAGCTTCCCCGCTGTACATTTAGCTCTGCTTTCCCAAAGCAGGGCTAAATGTAGAAAACAACTACCCGCCCGGTGCCCAGAACTGCATGTCTCGGGCGTCGGGAGATAGCAATTCCACACCCCTGTTGCCCCTCTACTACCTGCTGCCCCGAGGCTGGGACTCGGTTGGCCTTGTGGTAAATCCTGCCCTGCCTGTATCAAGATTTTACACAAATGTCCAACTGTCTAACAATAATGATATTGTACAATAATTTATAGTACATGTACTGTACATCAGCAGCTTAATATAGTAACATATATCATTTTTTTATGTACTTGCCATAACAAATGTGTTTGACATGTCAGGGTATTTGCATGCAAAACACAGTATTATATACTGTGCATAACAGATTATTTAGCCAGCTTGATAATGTAATGGTGACACATTCTGAAACATTTTATAAATAATTAATGCTAAGCAGCACTGGCAGTAATATGCTGATTTATCACAGTGGTAGACTGTAAAACAGCAATCAACATATTACAAACTGTTTAATACACAAACAATAATATTTACAGTAGATGTTACAAGCCTAGCTCAATGTTTCTTAACTGCCATCTTCAGAGGCCACCAACAGGCCACCAACAGTGCGTGTTTTCTACATTTCCAGGTGGAATCTCAGATGTTTTCAGAATAATGTACTTAATATATGGCTGATGTACAGTACATTTAATTGTGAGCTCCATGTATTTATTTATTACAGGTATTTATATAGCAGTGACAATTTATGCAACTCTTTACATACTGCAAATTAACATCAGTCCCTGCCCTCAAGGAGCTTACAATCTAAGGTCCCTATCTGACATACAGTACATACAGGACCGATTTAGACAGGAGACAATTAACTTACCAGCTTTTGGAGTGTGGGAGGAAACCGGAGTACCCGGAGGAAACCCACCCAAGGAGGGACAATTACTTATGTAAATGGCTCTTCTATTAATCTCTTTGTAATATGTCAGCATTGTATACAATATATACAGTACATACATACATACATTAAATAAACTGTTATAAATAAAACTATTTTGGTACATCAGGTTTTGGATCTACAAGCCAAGCACTGAATGAAATGCATTACTTAATGCCTAAAAGTGATATTATAGTCAAGAGGTTTTTAAGCTATATCAAATGCTATTTAAATCACTTACCATGGATACACCCAAATGATGAGCCCCCCCCCCCCCCTTGTAAATGAGTAAGGGGTACCCCTACTCATCCACTAAAGGGTTAAATAAAATGTAAATAAACGCACAATGCCTTAGAAAAAAATCATTTAATTTGACAATTCTTTTATTTAAAACACATTTTTTTAAATGACCCACAAGTCATTCCAGCATCAGCCGACAAATACATTTTTTTTTTTTTAAACCTCCCTGATGTAATGTTTAAATCGGGCAGTGGGCAGAAAAAAACAAA
Source organism: Nanorana parkeri (assembly GCF_000935625.1). Taxonomy (NCBI): domain Eukaryota; kingdom Metazoa; phylum Chordata; class Amphibia; order Anura; family Dicroglossidae; genus Nanorana; species Nanorana parkeri. The sequence continues at coordinate 634,572 of NW_017306968.1, forward strand.
GCCTGATATTGGCTATTTAAAACTGAAATAGCCAAAAGCAGCCTGGCTAATGCTCCACCCACTGTCTGATGTCAGTCACAGCGGAGCTGACCTGAGAGAGAACTTTCTTTCTCAGGTCCGCTCCTCTGCAAGAGCAATAGCCATTCTAATATTGGCTATTAAATTGCAATAGCCAATAGCAGGCCGTCTATTGCTCCGCCCAATGCCTTCTGTCAATTAGCAGAGGAGCATATCTGAAAGAGAACTTTCTCTCTCAGGTCTGCTCTTCTACTAATTGACATCAAGCATGAGGTGGAGCAATAGCCAGACTGCTATTGGATATTGCACCTTAAAATAGCCAATAGCAGAAAGGCTGCCTCCCACTGCCAACTGTCAGTCCGCAGAGGCATGGACCTGAGAGAGAAAGTTATTTCTGTCTGTCTGTCTGTCGTTATTTCTGTCATTCGGAAATTCGGATGCATTCGTATGTCCGAATTTAAAGAAATTCGTATGAATTTCAAATCGGAACAAAACGAATCGCACATGTCTGCAGAAAGGTCTGTTGGTTTATGCATATGCACTGTTAACACAGTGAGGGGGTACACACTAGCCTGCCCGCCACACTGCAGTTCACAGTATTAACGCATAATACACCGCTGTATAAAGCACTGTCTAGCACTGTATATAGCCCTGTATAGAACTGTATAGCAGCAACTATCCCTCTCTGCAAAATGTAGCAGGGCACATCATTGTGTATAGCACTGTATAGAACTATATAGCAGCAACTATCCCTCTCTGTAAAATGTAGCAGGGCACATCATTGTGTATAGCACTGTATAGAACTATATAGCAGCAACTATCTCTCCCTGCAAAATGTAGCACAAAACAGCTCTTTGTGTAGCATTGTATATAGCACTGTATAGCACAATTATCTCTACCTAATCACACACTGTCAGCTCTCCCTATCCACTCCAACACACACTGACAAAAGGCTGTTGGGAACCCTGCCTTTTTTAAGGAGGGGCTGGAATATATGAAATTTCAATACATAAGGTGCACCGCGATTTTATAACATTTATAAAAGTGCAGTACACTTTATGTATTTACATTTTTAGGGCGATTTTTCACTTTTCACACAGCAGCTGGTAGATTGCTGGAGGAATAAATAGGAGCACAGAATTTTTTTTTGGCACATACGAAAACCCAGTTATTGGCCATTACAGTATAAGCCACCTGACCTTAGTTCGGAGGCCATGAAGTGCATTATTGGCAGTTTGTCACTATAGCGGCCACATTATTTCACTGGGTCTGTGATTCATGAACAGGTCATTTTTGCTGCGAACGCACCCTTGATCTACCCCCAAAATTCATCCCTAGTTGGTAATATATATTGTGCTTCATGTACCCTACACAAAACAGAGTTCATTGCAAGGACACACTCCTTAAAATGTAAATTAAATTAAGTTTTTTATCCAGTCTGATATGCTATTATTAACTTCTTCAAACTGTCTGTCGCACAAAAATACTCCCTATGCATGAGGACAAAATGTGCTTTCATAACTAAATCCAAAAGGGAATAGTTCTGTTCTTGAAAACTAACTTTTCATAAATGTTATTCAGGAAACATGAACAGAGGAAAAGATTAATGTTCATACTCCGTAGAATTCCACCTCTGTCAAGTCTATGCAAACTTAACTGGTAGGAAACTGTCACTTGTCAGGGTTGATCTGAGACCTAGCATGGCCCACAGACACAGCTGCTGGATAATTTGAGCATATTATGTGACATCAATGATCTAAAGATGTCAATGAATTCTTTAGCTGAAGACACAATGTACAAGTAATCTAATTGTGTCCGGGACAAATGTACAGTTATTGCACTCAGCGGAAAATGTTATCTCAAATCTCTCATATATCTAGAAACACCTACAGGAGCTTATTGACTAAGTCTGGCAGAAAACAATATACAAATGATATATTTCCAAGACAGCCATCAGTGCAATAACTGTTCATCTGTCATCAAAAGATATGTATAGAATCTGCTCTGTGTACTGGAGATGTAAAAGCCATTTCAGTAATCAATCCATCCACTGTGCGGGGTAAAAGCCAAAAAGTTATATGTCAAACTATTGTTTAGTTGTTTTTGCAGAGCTACTCCTGCACTTTGTGTTGGTTGAGGCAGCACTCAACAGCTACTACCCCTACTCAACCCCACCAATATTAGGCCCTGTATACTTGCAAATTCAGCATAAATAAAATGAATAGGAGATACTTCCACTAAGTGCTGAGATACTGGGCACATGCACACGGCTACACTACTCTTCAAATCCAACAGCGACCAGAGCTGGTGCAAATTAAGCTTTGCTATGCACATCCAATAGAAGAAGTAGTAAACTTTAAACTAGGAAAACTCTATGTTTTTAAACTTGGAACACACAAACTATGCTCTGGATAAACTGGAAAATGCAGAACTGTGTGGTCTTCTTTAAGTTGAACATGCATGTCCCAAAGCGAAAAGAATGGAAGCAGCACAGTAAAAGTTCCAGAAGGAAAAACAACATACAATGGGATAAATCTGTACATGTCCTTATACTGGTTAGTTCCTAATGTATATGGCTAAGAAATGATGGTGTCACCTTTTCTGGTATGGTACAGGAGACTTAGTGTAAATATCTTTCTTAACTGGACAGCTGCTGAATATTGCTACCTGCGCTGAGTATGTTTTGCTTAAGGGGTTGTGGTACAGCTAATGACTATAGTTAGTACACTCCTTGGCAGCTGACTTGCTGTAATTTTGGGAAGTGACAGTCTTTGCCTTCTATTCTAGTCATAAACTAGAGGGGCCTTACAACTACCTTGTGCTTCCTGTGGGGTGTCATATCCTGCCTGCATGTTGACAGCCATTGACTCTTTGCACATTCTTGTAGATGACCACGTAGTTCTCTACATGGACTTTGCTATCAAAAAAAAGAAATAACAGAAGCACCAACCCACTTATAAGTGCCTGGAATGTGTTTTATTAGACATAGCAGTCAGCAAAGGAAAGCCAATGTGTTATAGGGCTACAAAAGTTCTCCTTCATAAGAGCTGAGAAGTGGTAGTTCTATAGTCTGGACTGCTGTGAGTCAAACTAGTGACTGGAAACTTCTATTCCTTGTGTAAGATAGCAGTCTGGCATATAAACTACTACTTCTCTGCCCTGATGAAGTACCTTTGTAGCCCCCAAAACCACATTGACATTTTCTTTGTTGACTGCTACATTTAATATGGACCATCCTGGACATACAGGGTTATTCACAAAAGGGTGAAGAGTTTGAATATGGCAGGAGAAATGAACAATCTAGGACAACATAGCTGAACTGGAAAGTGAGCTGAATTGGAGAATGTTTCCAAATCAGCTATTTTGTCAAAGAGTGTTCACTTCTCCTGCCTTCTCCAAACTCTTCACCCTTTAGTGAATAACCCTGTTAGTAGTGGGTTGGCACTTTCATAATTTCTTATCTTTGAAGGCATCTACAAGGACCACCTATACAGCCCTGTATAGATGCGAATACTAGGATACACTCTCATGAAACCCTTTCCCCAAAGGTCCAGTGGTGCTTCTTGGCACTATTACAAATGCCCTGAGCTTCTTGACTTTCACACCAAGACATGGGCCAAGCTCTATTCCAAGACGTTTTAATGCTACAGTATTTCTTACTCAGGTAGATCACCTACAATTGTGACAGGGACTTTTCACACCTAAACATAGGACCTAAACTCTGTTCTGTTTTGTTTTTTTATGGCTTATAGCCAGCAGAAAATAGCTATGAGGCAAGGTGACCTTGTCTTATGCTGCCCCTTAAAATAAAATTGTCATGCTGCTTTATGTTATGCATGCATCCTGTGGTGTGCTGCATACTCAATAGAATAGATCAAAGTCTATCAAGTGCATTTTATTTTGATTTTAATACTTTTCTAATAGAGCTGATTCAGAATCCAAGGAGGTGATGTTGCAGAACATTCTGATGTAATTAGAAGAGTGCTTGATTAAAACTGACATGGCTCCTGGGGATTATCAACACTGCCTACTTATGTCACAGCATTTGTTTGAGTAGAGAATGTCTGTTACATACAGAATCCAACTCCCTTATTGAATATGTGACTGCAAAGCTTTAATACAGTGCAAAAGAAAAAGAATGAATGCACTATATAGGATATGAGGAGCAGGTGTGGACACATCCCTTTAATGATCTGTATTTCTGTTTAGATAAAAGGAATGCTAACAATATGACCACCATAAGCAAAGGGGACACTTTCTTTATGTAGGTGAGCTACAAAGGGCTACCAGGATCATGGGTTTGATGCTATTGTCACCTCTGCTCATATAGCACTATAGATGAGCTCCCACAAGAAATTAGGATGCAGCTCATCTCCGGACACACACAAAAAAGATTGTTAAAGGAAATGCCACAAAATTGTACAGTGATCCAAGGAACTCAACTGATGCCCAGTTTTGGAATAAAAACAAAAAATAGTATGAGTATAATTTTAAGTGTAAAAAGCAACCATTTTAGTATATACCGTGTTTCCCCGAAAATAAGACAGTGTCTTATATTTTTTTTTCACAAAAAAAGACACTAGGTCTTATTTTCGGGGGATGTCTTATGTGTACCTGGCTGCAGCTGTCCGCTTGAGCGTGCGGTAATGATAGCACTAGGTCTTACTTTCGGGGTAGGCCTTACTTTCGGGGAAACACGGTAGAGCATGAATGACATGATGCAAATAAGTTTAACAATCTATATGACACAATCACACAAATATTTCACAAGTTCTTTCACTCAAAAATTATTTTTCAGTTGGCAATAAACTAAATGAAACATCAACTGGCTTGTTTTTTTTGGGAACTCTAAGCAAAGCCACACATCTCACTGCTGCTGGTTTTTTGTTCCCTTCCCCACTATGGAAATGTAAGGCTCCATTCACACCTAAAATTTTGGTGTGCTAGGATTCCTGTGTCAGGAACTTGCGATTTCCTGCAGCAGGAATACCTAATCTGCTGTTTAAAAGCGTCAGCTGTCACTCATTCAAGTTAATGATTGGCTGCATTTGAAAGCGGCAGAATGCTGGCACACCGCATGCAATCATATGTGATACGATTGTATGTGGTTAGGAATCAATCACTCTCCCTGGATTCATCGATCGGGTGCCCAGGGATAGTGATTGATTGCTAACCGCATGTAATCGTATCACATGCGATTACATGCAGTGTACCGGAGTTTAAATTCATTGGCTGTCACCCGATCATTAACTAGAATGGGTGACAGCTGGCGCTTGTAAACAGCCGATTAGGGATCCCTGCTGCAGGATATTGCACGTTCCTGACTTAGATGTGAATAGAGCCTAAAGCTTTCACACTCTCAAGTGAGGACTAAACCTTAAGCCCATAAAGCAATACTAGGGTCATCTTCATTCCCAGTACAGTTCCTGTCTGTCTGACCTCCTGACACCGAAAAATAACATTTGAAGGTAAATCTTCACAATTGGGACACAGACAGCAAAGAAGAAAAAAAACATTATCCAAAACAAGAAAAAAAAGGTTTGGCTGGAGTTGGATCTTAACTCATCCAAAATATTGTGATTGTTTGCACGATAAAAAATGTTCCTCCTGGCATAATAAATGCAGCAATGTGGCAATGAATTTCAGTCTTTTTAACTTGTGACTAGTGTTTAGCAAATCTGCTTGGGTTGGATTTGTAGGAGGGCTCAGCGAATGTGTAAAAATGTTTGCAATTTGCACACCTTAGTGCAAACTTCATAGAAGTCAATGGGAGGCAAATTTTCAAACTTAATTTTCTCAATTTTTAATACTAAGGCCCCGTTCACATATAGCGAATTGTCGCGCGATTTCCGCCGCGATATCGCGCATTTTTGCCGCGCGATATCGCGAGAAGTTGCCGGCCAATGTTATTCAATGGAGCTGTCTTAACTCCATGTCGCGCGTCGATCGTCGCGGTCGCAAGTCGCTTCTACCGGACCCTTTTTTCGGCGGATTTTGCGCGATTTTACTTTTTTTCTATGGAGCCCGACGGGGAAGGTCGCGCTACCGTCGCTGGATCGTCGCTGGAACGTCGCCCCGAAAGTCGCGCTATCCCGGCCGTGCGGATCCGCTGCAAAAGGTATGTCGCTATATGTGAACGGGGCCTAATAGGCAAGGGATTGTCAAACAAAGGGGATGGGTGGCTGGGCATTGACACAGGGGAGATGTGGGCAATATAAAAAATATACAACCCATTTAAATGATATGCATGGGGAATGCCTTAGACCTGCATGTGAAGTGGTGCACCTGTAGGATGTACGCCAGTAAAAGTGGCATTTTGAAAAAGAAGCATTGCGGATAAATTACATTTTCAATCTATGGCTTCTGTTTGATCTCCTTGATGAGTGTCTGGTATGTACTTTAAGTAGTAACCCCACATAACCCCCCCCCAAAAAATTGCATGGGGTCCCCCTAAAAATCCGTACCAGACCCAAGCATGAAAAAAACCCCCCAACATGGGGTCCCACTGGTATGGACTTTAAGGGAGAACAACATGCAAATAAACAAGACAAAAAAGGTGTGGGGCCTATTCCCTGGCAAGGTACCTTGTCCACATGTTGATGAGGACAAAGGCCTCATCTCCACATCCAGTCCCCGAGAGGATATAGGAGTCTGTAGGAAGGAACTTATCAGAATTATGAGAATCTGGAAGTCCCCCAATATGTCAGAGCAGAGCACACATAGAGAGGGTCTGAGCGGTATCTCGTTGGAGTCAATAAAGTTGTTTTTATTGGAGTTATGGCGTCAGAGTGTGGTTCTTTGGGATTTACAGACTAAATACTAATTTTAGCTGTGGATAGAATAGGAAATTGTAAACTCGCCTATCAAGTTTTTTTCTGTCTGTGTCCCATTGAAGTTATTTCCCTTTATTCCCTGTACTAGAGACACAGCATGAAATAATAGGAGATCTCTCCAAAGGAGGGGATAGCCCCATTGATCACTAGAACAAGTTTATACATTGGAAATTTCCCCTCACCTCTTGATCTAGTGACAACTCAAAAATGTTGAATTTTTCCATCACATTCTGTCCAAGAAACTATGGTCACCAGGAGTGATGATGACTCCCCCTAACAGGCACAAAGACACTAGAGGAAAGCAGACAAAGATTCTAACCCTCCAGTGGTGCCTCTCCATTAAAAGAGGACATGTCAAAAACCTCCTAGTGACATACAGTATGTTGGAGGTTTAACGAAACCCTGTCAGTAAAACCCCTATGCTCAGGACCGGATCTCCTACAAGACCCGCCCTCGGGGCGGCAGGGAGTAGAGAGGCGGCAGGGGTGTGGAATTCCTATCTCCCCATGCCCAGGACATGCAGTTCTGGATGCCAGGTGGGTAGTTGTTTTCTACATTTAGCCAATGATCGATGTCGCCAAGATCACTTGTATGCAGGCTGCAGGTCTGTCCACCCCCTCCCCCCCAGCGAAAGATAAAAAATTAAAAAAAAAAAGTAAAAAATAATAAAATAAAAAAATTATTTAAAAAAATAAATATATATAGGGGTCTATTCACTAAGCAGCCGAGTGAACAACCGACACCAAGTGAAGTGAGCCGAACACTGTTCGGCTATTCACTTCAGGCTGGCAAGGCTGATTTCAGCTGTACATCGGCTGAAATCAGCCGTACGCATGTTCGGCCGACCCGAAGTGCAGAAGGAGTTCGACTCCGCCGATCCAAAATAGGCTCAGCCGAGCCGATGCATATGCGTTCGGCTCGACTGAGCCGCTTGGCCAGGTTCAGGAGCTGTATGGGCTATAGTGAATAGCCCGTACAGCACCCCTTCGGTTCTACTGAACAGAAGGGGTCCTGGGGCTGAAGTTAGCCGAAGATACGGCTAGATCCTTCGGCAGCTTCGTGAATAGACCCCATAATAACAGAATAAAAAGTACAAGATAATAAGATAAATAAATACAAATTAGTAAAAGTGCTAAAAAGGTTAAAACAATAAAAAATTTTTTTAAAACCAACCCTGCTGCCCCTGCCATTTGGTTGCCATTCTCCATTGGGGGGGGGGGGGG
>NW_017306968.1:642662-677343 GCF_000935625.1 Nanorana parkeri
GGTTCTTCCCGCTGACCACATCACTATTGTGTCCCGTATGGACCTGTTTTAGCTGTCAGCTTCCCTCCACACTCTCCCTCTGTTTAGTGATTCTGTGGTGCAGGATAGACTCAGTTCTCCCTCTCTACTACATTCTTCCATTGTCTCCACATTTCTTAAGCAGGTGCTTTTGTTGAGCACACTTGTGTACCTTTACTCCCACATTACTTCAGTAAGCAGTTTATTTGTTGCGGAGATGTGCTTGTACCATGGCTGCCATTATTCATAGTAAAAGGATAGATCACTGCAGTGTGCTCTATGGCTTTTGTGCTTTAGTGCTTTAGTTCATTTTATTACACTAGCAATTTGGCGGTGGTGCAGCCTGCTACATATTATCATTCATCACTGTCTATAACACCCATCTGCTATAAAACTTGCTCAGACCTCTCCAAATCTAAACAAGTCTGTTCAACTCACAGTACAAATACGTCTCGTGCTGTTTTAAGAACAAAATAACTTCAATGTTGATTTCACACAGTGCACATTGCAGAGAAAAACTATTGATAAAAGTTAATGTGAGAAAATGGAAAAGTTAGAACTGAAACTCTGCCAGAGGGACAAATAGTGCCTGCGTTAAGAATTGTTTTCCCAATCATTGCTTGGCAGGTTCCATCTACTGAGCTGCAAACAAAAGTTGCTTTATTTCTTTATGTTATAATAAATATTGTTTTTTTATGATATGCACATTAAAATGTATGTAGCGCTTATGAGGAGTCAGGAGTGGTGAGACAGAAGCAAAACCAAATGGTTATAAAATACCAGGTTCCTATTGGATTACCATTTTCTTATTTTGACTAAGATAATTGGTTTTACTAAGTGCACTAGTTTAAATAAAAGAAAAGGTAACTCAAGGTGTATATGGTATCCTCAGATGTGTTAGATGTTGTTTGAGTTCCATGGAAACTAAAAAGGTTGGAGATTTTTTCCCTTAAATGACTTCAGGCACAAATACGTATGATAATTTCTATATTTTTTGAAACATATATTGCCTAACATGACATTAGTTATGTGATTCTTTCACTGAGTTGGATGAATTCATCATCCATTAGTACACTGGCTAATGGGTTTGCACTAAGCAGTTTATGACCTCGGGCACTTTGAAGACAATGGATTTTCGGTCTCTGATTTGCGATTGCCTACATTCAGCCTGTGAAATTTAATGGTGGATTTGCTTTCATAATCAAGCCTCAAAACTATTTTCTTTATTAATTGATATATACAAAGGAATACATATATTAAACAAGCATGCAATGCTATGCACTTAGTAACACGCAGTGTGCCATACCTATGTGATAGAATCATTAGCAGTCACGTTGGAAATTAATTCTGACAAGCTGACTTTAGAGAGAACCATTCACAGCTGAACTTGTGCAAGAATTGTAATATTTGGTATTAATACTTATCATAGAGTAGGCTTGTGACATTATGTAAGCCTGATTCCTACTATTTAGGTTTAGAGTCAAGGGGCAGAATTTACTTTAAGCCAGAAATTGTTGCCTGTCAACTGCCTGACCTGACACATCGGGGGAATAAAAGAGGAACTTCAACCACCAATTTAATGTTTTCTAAAACAGGTTGTCAGTGCACTTAACCGAATGTTCAAGCCCTCATATGGCTGGTGTAATAGCTGTTCATACATGCAGCGCCATGGCTCCCAAGAGTGCAAAACAGTATCAAATAAAGGAGCCTGTACTTAAAGTGAACTTGTGGTCAGGCTCTGGACATTCAAGTATTAAATCTTTAAAAAGCATATCAAATATATTTTAAAAATGAGTAAATGAGCTTTAAAACAAGCCCTCACTGACCTCTGTAGCTGTAGGTGTTGTGTTGTATTACACACTTTCATTTTAAAACTAAGTGACTCTTTTTAGGTTGTAAATGGATTCTTAGCAGCTTTATCTCACTGTTCTCCTTCCAGCCTTCTAATGTAAACACAGCGTAACTGCTCTTCGTTGGGAGACATCAGGCACTGTAAGAATTCACTGAATGCTAACCCTTAAATCTGTTCGGATATGCAGATAGCTGGCAGTGTAGATTCCTACAACCGGTTTGAAAAAGAACTGTTACTACTTTGAAACGTGTTGCCTCATTTGTTCTCCCCATAGCGGTACACATTGCTGCATTCTGTCTCACCGCCTATCCCCAGCCAATCTTCCTCCCCAGCATCTCCCCACCTGCAGACTGCTACACTGTGCCTCATTCTCCTTCCCCAGCCGTGCTCTCTCCCTGGCATCTCCCTGCCCATACAGCGTTGCACACCTCTGCACCTTGACTAAGTCTCCATCTCCAGCTAACCGCTCCCCCGGCATCCCCCGGCCCGCACATCGGCTTACTCCGCTGCACCTTGCCTTACTCTCCTTCTCCAGCTGATCTTTCCCTTGCATCTCCCTCTCCCCATCCGTACAGCGGTGCACACCACTGCACTGTGTCTCACCCTCCTCCTCCTGCTAGATCTCTTTCTCTCCGGCATCTCTATCCCCCCCTCTTGCCCGTCCAGCAGCACACACCGTCACAGCAGAGCCGCCACTACCCCTTCGCCATACCAGCATTCAACAGACCCTGACCCATCTCCAGCTGTACTTACACCAGACCAATATTAAACTTCCCACAGGTCCACCTTTCAGTTTTCCAGGTAAATCTGTTCGAAAGCCCAATGTAACTTTATGGATATCCGGATCTAAATGGATGTGTGTCTATGTACATCCCATTACCCCTGACTACATCTACGTCTGAAAAAAAAATGACAAGACAGTTCCGTTTTGGCGGACCTGATTGTGACAAATCAGAGGTAATCTGATGTAAACAAACACATGTCCACTTACATATGACTCCCTATAGACCTAACAGGGGTCCGTAAATCTCAGTTTTTACTTCCATCACAAAGTGGATTTAAAAACTGAATGGATATAGGTGTCAGAAGAGTGACATCCATTCCATACTGCTCCGATCATCAGCAGGGGATCCATGCATGGATGGCCCCCATGTGAAGGGGGCCTTATAGTGATGTTTTACAGACCCACGTTTTTGTTCCTCTGTTAGGGGGGTCCCAAATTGCAATCTTGCCTAGGGCCCTGTGTGTTCTTAATCCGGCTGTGGGAGACAGTACATTCAATAAATGCAAAATAAGGCTTCTATTGCCCACTAGAGATTTTTCAGTAGAGTGGATGTTTTATACATATATGACATCTGAGAGACAGAATGAGTGCTGCTGCTCACAGCAACCAATCATATATTAGTTTGTATTCTCTAACCTCTCTAACCGGAGGTTTGCAGCATTGCTTTAATCACAGTAACCATTTTCAACCCCTGACACTCATGTATACCAGAATACGAAATAGACAAGTGGTGACAGCTTCTGATTCAGATCCTCTTTACACTATGAATTTGCTTCTAATTGGCTAATTAACATGTTTCAGTTGGCAATGTTTGGGTAAACAACTTAAAATTCAAAACATACTGAAATGGTATCTTGTTAATAGATACAAATCATTAATTCTCTGCAATTATTTGTTAACAGAACATCACAACAAAGAATTGAAAATGTTGCAAGATAATTTTATTGCTAGCACAAAACAAAATATTCTTTGTAAACATTAAAAGAGAACTAAAGGCAAACCTTATTCTTCAGCTTTAGTTCTCTTTTGCGTCACAGGAGTATTATTGGGATTCATTGCGCTACCTGATTGACAGCTGGTTTTGCCTCTCTAGAGCCAGAGCCAGTTGGGTCCGCCCCCTCCCCGTCTGTCTTTCCAATGAGTGCTGGAGGAGCGGAGAGGGGAGGAGGAAATCCCTGGGGGTAGTGGTGACTGACAGTCACTACTCTCTGCAGGGTAAAGCTGTGAGCTGAGCAACCAGCGGTATGTGATCGCTCAGTTACCGAGCTATAGAGCCAATGTGTGACTGCTGCAGTGTCACACACCGGCTCAAACTATTGGGAAGAGTATGTTTTACTTTCCCAATAGTTCTCCTTTAAAGTGCAACTGAAGCCCAAACCTTTTTTCTACTTTTTTAGTCTTGTGTAGAGTGGAGAAGGTTTAGCACGCCCATCAGGTATTTATTTTTGTCGGGGTCACCGTCCTATATATGTCTTGGTGAATGTTTTCACTGAAATGCCCAACGTAACAGGAATAGATGGGAAATCTTACAATAGAGATTCTAGTTCTGGTGACCCTGCTGACCACCAGGGATTTTTCCTCTCTTTGGAGGGATTTCCTCCCACTTCCTTTTGTAGTTATCAGACAGTAAGTGAAGTGAAATCTCCCCAATGGGACACAGATGGGACAAATAAAAGATAAAACTGTATTGAGTTAATGAATAACAAATATTTGCAAATTTGTAATTGCGCCTTTTTGCGAAAAGGTTAAAAAAAATTACGGTACGCAAAACTGTAAAAATTGTTCTTACGCTGTGTTGGTGTTTGTGTTGTGATAAAATGATACAGGTGTATATTTAATTGCAACACAAGGTATCACAACGCACGGCAAGGCGTCACAAAGCTTTGCCATGCGCTGCCACAGTTTATTTAATTTTTTTTTTTTAAGAAAAAAAAGAAATTTAAAAAAGCATGCACTGCGATGCGTTCTAACAACTCACTGCTGCACATGTGCATGGCGTACACCACAATATGTGTATGTTATGTGGGGGGAGGGAGGGGTTGTGCTTTTTTTTATTAGTTTATTGTATTCAGTCATTAAACAACAAATATTAGCAAATTTGAAATTGCGCCTTTTTGCGCAAAGGTAAAAAAAATTACGGTACGCAAAACTGTAAATAAGCGACTTATGTTAAAAATTGTTTTTACGCTGTGTTGGTGTTTGTGTTGTGATAAAATGATACAGGCGTATACTTAATTGCAACACAAGGTATCACAACGCACGGCAATGCGTCACAAAGCTTTGCCATGCGCTGCCGCAGTTAATTTAATGTTTTTTAAAGAAAAAATAATAATTTAAAAAATCATGCACTGCAATGCGTTCTACCAACGCACTGCAGCGCATGTGCATGGCGTACCCCTCAATATGTGTATGTTATGTGGGGGGAGGGAGGGGTTGTGCTTTTTTTATAGTTTTTTTGTACACATTTTTATTTTAAAATAATTTTATTTTTTAATTTTAATTTTTTTTACATTTTCTATTTATTTTCTAATATTCTTGTCTTCTGACAGTGGCCACGTTTACTAAGGGCAGATTACTAGTTCTCCTATTACTTCCTGGATTTCTGGCACATGGTTCGTCACATGATTGGGCTGTTAATAATCCTGGCTATACTCTCTTTCGGAGAGACCGGGTAAAATGAAAAGGGCGCGGTGTTTGTCTCTATGTGAGGAGTTATCTCACATAGAGAGAAAAAAGCACATTAGCAATATTGTCTGATTCACCCATCTTATGCTAAGAGGTCTTTACAGATTGTCTTTACATCAGATACGGGCGTACATCATGTACATGTTTATTGATGTAAATATGACATTACAAAAAAGCTTTAAAGCCTCCCTTTTGCCCTCTTCATCACAAAGTTAATAATTTCTGGCCTCGTCGTTCACTTCTATCTTTCAGGCAAATAGAGGCCCAGTAGTATTCTGGTAGTATTTACAAAGCTGTACAAACAACAACAAATGGGTTACCCAAAGATCTGTCTATGTACTAATCTACAGATAACCCTTTAAAGCCTTTCTTAATTTAACTGTCCAACTAATTGCAACAATTTTTTTTGTTTTGAATCTTATATTAATTGTATTACATTATGATATCTATGGCTAGGGTCAAGGATAAATAAATAAGTAAGAATAATTTTATTTGCGTATCCAAAATAAATTATGTACATACATTGAATGAATTTCACTTGTCTGTATACTGTTGGTTGAGCACATACAAATTTGTATGTTATAAAAGAGACTGTACAGAGGTTGCACAAACAAATTACTTGTATGTGGCTAATTTTCTTCTTGGATTTGGTTTCAGGATTATTGGTTAGGCTAAGAGTTAACAGCGGGTAATTTATCCATCTGTGTTGTTCAGCGTGTATGGAGGAATGTAATATATATTTTTTGTTCAGCCCACAGGTTAAATCAGAAAAATATGATACACTATACCCTACTTTAGGTTAAGGATGGAAGCTGAACTTCAGATCCTCTTGTCTTTGCATAGCAGGTCCATCTCCGCAAGCTCTGCTAAACTGCTGACAGCATCTACATAATAATGCCTTATTTTCCTTGTAATCCACAATTTTCTGACCCAGTGACATCATCATGTCTCTCTGTAAAAAGTGCTCCCTCCTGCCGTTGGGAGGTGGGCCAACTAGGTTGCTGCACATAATATTCGTGAGGTGAATCAACAATCAATTCCCATCAGGCAAATGAGCCTAGTGCCCTTGTGCATAACCTGCCACTTGCAGGCATGGAGGGCTGTGACAAACTTGGAGACTCCTGGCACTTCAGTCACAGTGTGAGGTCATTAGAGGCATGACAGACCAGGGGTCTCCTACCCGTCAATCAAAACATGCATGTATAAGGGGCAGTTCAGACCTGGAGTCTGAGACTCCTGGGTTCATACACTACATCAAACAGGGACATGATTACTTTACTTTACCAGAGAGTGCAGCAGCCACTAGTCTAACAAATCGGATGTGAAGTGAACTGAAGCATAGAAACTGGGAATAAGAATATGGCTTTATCAGTGACACTTTATCTATGCAAAGACAAATAATTTCAACATATACCAAACAAAATTCTAATTGGAGTTCGGCCTTAAGGCGGATTAGGGAGGATTAGGTTATTTGTTAAGGGGTCATTTTAAGGATTAAAATGTTTTTAAAGTGACATTAAACCCTCAGATGCTTTAACATAAACCAATACTGTAATGTGTGCCTTACTGTAATCCATGGTAGTTTCCTTTCTCTTTGCTGCTCTTCCTTTTAAATCCTCATGTCTTCTTATGCTGGGGGAGAACTTCCCTGCAGCTGAGTGCCTCTTCCTGTAGTGCTGGCTCAGGTTGCAAACCTACACACAGACACCATGTATCCATTTCAGAGACAAGGCAGTCTGCTGCAAAACAGAAGTTCTGCAGAGCATGAGAAGAGATACAGATTGAAAAGGAAGAGCAGCAAAGAGAAGGGAAAAAACCCTGGATTACAGTAAGGCACACATTACAGTATTGTTTTATGTTAAAAAATCTGAGGGTTTAATGTCACTTTAAGGATTCAATTATAACAAGCTAAATACCTTAGACATACAAGGTATTTCCAGCCTGCCCACAATCCCTATGAAATTGCTGGAACCATATTGACAGCCAAATCCTACTCCGTGTCTCAGGACAGTGGCTCCTGTATGAATGAAGCCTGCAAACAGTGTTTATTTCTGAATACATTCTTACCATTTTTGTGCTTGCTTTAGTATTTATGTGCAGGCCAAAGACTTTGACCTGCACATAATGACAATTTCAGCAACCTTGCAAGTGAAAAGAGTATTTTTTTTATTACAGTTGCTTCCAAGTAACCCTTTATTAAACAGTAGTTAACCTCAATCAGCCCTAATTGACTCCTTCCTCTATTTTCTTTCCCCTGTGCTATCAACTAAAAAAATATTTTGTTAGGTACTTTTCACTCTAAATCCTGTGTATTTTGATGTCGCTTATTGTCTATTTTGTAAGATATTTTCTGTAAATAATTTTTCTTGCACTATCTTTTCTTTTAAAGAATATTTAAACATTTTTAAGCTGAATTTCTAAATGTTTTAATCAGGAATTATAAAATCTTGCATCTTTGAAGAAAGCTATTATATTTTAAATTCTGTTACATTCTTGTCTGGAGTGGCAAACATTTTTACAAACATTTCTTAAAGGTCAAAATTGCTACAGGAGATGCTGTGAACAGTGCGTGTTTCCATTAAAACACATGGTGGCAACTACTGTTTGTGCACTTAAAAGGTAAACTGTGAAGTTAACTGACCCCAGTAATGATCATTCTGAGTCTGCTGACACTTAGATTGTTATAGTGCAAGTTAGGGTGCAGCAGAGGGATCCGAGACTACCGCCGTCACATTATGGTATTAGTATTAAAATGGACAGACCTTATCCATTTTTTAAAAGACAGATGCTTAAGCTGAGCTTATCTGCTTATCTGTAACAGCCCCTTTTATAATCACCTATTTCCTACTATTAAGACATCAGTCAACTTATATTAAATATTTGTCTGTAATTCCCTTAATGCTTATGAATGAACAGATGTAGCTCCTCGTGTGACCCTGGCATATAATAACAGCCAGCAGACAATCCAATGAGTTGTTGTTCATCTAATTTCATTATTTATGAAACTTATAATCTTGTGTTTGTTGTTGTGTGTTAATATCTGAGGTAAATAAGAGTCCGCAAGTCACTGAATGTGTTCAGCAGTATATGCATTTGTCTATGGAACTCACCCGTCACTTTGCAAAGCAGACCGCTAATTTATCTATAATTACATTAGGGTTTGTACTGTAATTATAGTAACATTTGTGCTTTGCAGAAATTGAACTGGGAAAATAACTAAATTGTTCTTGTTTTTTTTCAATGAAGTCACAGATATGATTTCTGTTTTTTTTTTTTTTAGATCTAATAGATTATAGATTACATGACTAATAGATTAAATGAAAGCCATGTGATTAGTGAAGTCTGTAAATACCCATTGATCTTCCAGAAATTCAGTGTGCTCCCAGGTTTTGTTCTAGCCAGATTTCATTTTTTTATTGTTCCGGGCACACACCTTAAATAGTTACACACACAGTACCTTCAAAAATCCCTATTTCTTTATCATCCATTGAGAGACACAGGAATTCTTAGAATTCTTTGACTGTCGGGTTATACTGCTGCCTACAGGGGAAATGGACATTGTCAACAAAAAGCCATTGGCCAGCACAAAATAACCCTGCCCACAACCATCATGCCTCAGTTTTTGTTTAATGTCACTTTAATCACATGGATAACCAGCATCCAACCAGTGTTCTAACCTTTACAAAAGTGTTACAAGAAACTCACATAATTTCCATCTTTGTTTTACAGAACTTTTCTCCCTCATGTTCCTGGAATTGATGTAACCAACACTAGAAGCTCACTATTGTTCCACAAGATGACACATCTAATTACACAGGACTACTTGGTATGTCTTTAAATGTACTGATCAGTTCTTTGCACTGCCACGTTCAGATTCAAACTCTTGGCACGTTCACCTAAAAACACACACCATGCTAGCAATGCTAATTGCTATTTGCAAACACATGCATGTAGTGTACATGTTCTTCTTGTGAGTTTTATCTGGATACTAGATTTTTCTTCCACAAACCATAATTAAAATGCAGCTTAAATGGCTGCTACCACTGGTACAAGATCTCATAAATGCTTATTACAAGCACTTTTTGTAGAGCTATTTGTAATATGCCGGTGGTCTGTAAGTGAATAAACAAGCAAACAAACAAAACATGTGTCATGTTTAATTAACTATTAAAAAGCATTTGTATTCAGGAAATCACTGGAATTGCACTCAAAGAACACTGGGATAAATTGGTGTACGGTTTCCAAAACCTGGGTTGTTTTACCCTGCCTCCATTAGCACACAGGAATGTCCCCTTCTTGTAAAATATTTTTCTTCCTGATTACGCAGCTTCATTTTTTATTTGCAATTGTTATTCTTACTGCAAGCATTCTTACAAGTGTTTCTTTGGTTAGAACAAGCTAGTTCTAGCCTGGCTGCCAGCAATTTAAGCCATGTAGCAGATCATTCCTACCTGCCGCAGATCATTGCTCTCTCTCTCCCTGCCAGTGGGACAGAGTGCAGGGAGAGGAGGTGGGAGTGGCTACAGTTGCAGGCTGAGACCAAAGCCAACACCTAGCAACAGGGAGGAAGGATTCCCTTTGCCCGCTGGCCAGACTTGTAGTCCTGCCCAATGAAGCATAGAGCAAAGTAGGGGCTGCTGGGGGGTGTAGCTCTCTGGATAGTGCATTCCTATGCTCTGTGGACTACACCTCCTAGAGTGCCCAGATCTAAAAGAGCAAGGGAAAGCCCAGGCTGGAGACCAGGGAGGGGAGTCAATAGGGCTGCTGTGGGAGGAGTGCTGTGACCAGAGCCCACTGCAGACTGAACTTTGAGTGCTAAAACCAACAGAGCCTGGGAAGGGAGAGATTAGGGCTGCTGTATTGTGCTGTGTGTCTGGCCTTTGATGAACAGACGTGGACCAGCACCTATGGTGAGAGGTCTCTTGGCCATCTGAGTTTAGTGTACTTTGCTACAACCTAGATTTAGTGCTCTAACAAAAGATCCAGGGCCCCAACATGGTAGACTGTATTTGAGACTCAACTAGCCAGTGGAATAGATAGGGCCTCTTGTTCATAGAAAGGGCAACATAGCTAGATCTTTTGTTCTTCATGGCTGTTTTTACATTTGCAACTGCTGTTATATTTGCTTTTGAAATGTTGCTTTTTTTTTTTGATAACCCTTTTTTCTGCAGGGCTTTCACTGGTTAATAGAGCCCATTTCACGCTATTGGTGTGTTGTTGATTCTGGGTCGGTTCAGGGCAGGTCATCACTAGAGGAAAACAGAAAGAACCATCTATCAAGTGGCACCTTAGGGGTTAGCCCTATGTAGATGATAATGAAGCACTAATAAATGTGATGCTAACCAGATTTTCTGAACAATGAAATATGGATCATTATAGCTTGTTGCTCTTATGTATGTGTTAAATATTTTGAAGAGCCTCATAATTAGTTTGTAAGTGATGGAGATTTGTATTGAGGACAGTCACCATGGCAAAGTCTTTTAGTCATTAGATGCACAAAGATCTCATTTAATATGTTTGAAGATTCAAACATTAACAGGGGGAAGTTGAAAAGGGCAGCAGAACATCCTTATTAAGGAGCTTTTGACTGATGTAGATTTAGTGTGGTTTTCTGTGTATTTCATGGATTTTTTTGAGAACACTTATCAATGTATATCAGATTTCAAAAACATAAAACATAAAAATTAATTATCCTGATTTATTCATCCTATAAAGCATCAACTGTAAATATGAGGGCTTGTTCAGTGAGACCATGCAAAGACCGGTAATCTTCAGTGAATTGCAGTAGCCCTTGGCAGCCATGTTACATTTAGAATATAAAATAGTTCTGTCAGTAAAGTTATAATTCTACATGGAAAAAAATCAGACATGTCATAATATACACTATACATTTTCAAACAAAGTTGTACTTTTACCATAAAAAAGCGTGTCTTAAGTTACAGGCAAGTGACTATGCCTAGGCTGAGTTAATAATGTCACAGTCTGTCTCAGCAAGGATTCCCCTGTTGATCATATCAACATTTGACAGTTATTATCAGAACAGGAGGTGAGGGGAAAATCTTTTAGTGATAACAAGTGTCTAAGGATTTTCCCTCTCATTTGGAGAGATTTCCGTTCATTGTCTGATGTGTCTGCAGGGCAGGAAGTGAAGGGGAATATCCCTAAATGGACACAGGCAGCAAAAAAATAGTTTTAACAATTCCCTACACTATCTACAATTTTGAAATACACATTTTAGGCTTTATTTTCCCCAAAAAGCATGTAACACATTCTGTTAATACAATTGTTTTGTTCACTTATAAAATGAGAATGATGTTGAGAAAAGCTGTTTTCTTTTCTTAGCACTTAGTATGTTCTTTATGTCCTTATTTATTCTTACTTGTACGTGATACAGCTACACACTTTAACATTCATAAAATAGCAAAGTTCAAGAGACTGAATAGGGTTCAAGAAATTGAGGAACTTATATATATTTCCCGCAATAAGTTTGAGAAATGTACTAACACTTGAGCTTGCAGGATTCACTATCAGACGATAGACAAGTACATCGGCTAAAATCAGCCGTACATCGGCTGCCTTTGGCTGGCTTAGGTCAGCCGAACATGCTCTGCCTGCTATCCCAAAGTCTGCTGCCCCCCGCGTGTGCCCCAGATAGCTGGCAGCAGCAGTTGAGGGGGGGCCCACACCCTCGCACACAGCATACAAGCGATCGAGAGGCTCTATAGCGATCTGAACGCTTGTAATTAACAGCTGTCGCTGGCTGTTTCAAATGCTTACAGTGTCCTGCTAATGCACGCCACCAGCAGGAAAAATAAATGCTATTTATATACAGCAATCGCTGTTAAAAGCGTGCCATCTGTCTATTTATACACAACAGGCGGATTGCAAGCAGTTACAAAATAGCAGTTGATATGGACAATAGTCACTTTTTTCCCAATTTTACACAAAAAGACCAGTAATAAAAGAAAAAAAAATGCTAGGAAAAATATTTGTGTCAGAATGGCAAATTACCCCAATCAGAGAATCTACGGGTGAGCCACTACAAGGGGCATACATAAAGTATAAAAATATTTTATTGCAATCTAATTATTTCAATGCCTGTACAGTTGTGATATAGATTGTTGTCTATTTTTGGGGGCATTATATCAAACGCATGAACGTTAGGCTGCATACCCGTGTTTTTGTATGCTCACGACTCCAGTTACTTGTCACAGACTATTTATTCTACTGTGTGAGCGTCAAAATATAATTAGGAAAATAAGATGACAGGACTCTTCCATTGACCACCAATGTAAAGGGGTACTCTTTTAAAGGGGTATTTCTTCACTGACCACCAATGTAATAGAACACTACAATTTTCCTGTTCAATATTTTTTTGGATTGTCTTTTAAAAAACATTTTGCAATCCAGAACAAAGCATATATAGAACCGACATATGGTCATTGGTTAGAGGTAAAAGAAGATTACAGCAATGAGGGGATGTTGTTCTAATATACTGTGCAGAAAAGCATATAATAAAAGCAAAAAGGACAAGAATGGAACACTAACATTTTTAGTGTTTGCATGTCTTTTCTGGCCATTATTTTGTTTTAATGATGCATTTGATAGGGATCTAAGGGAATGCTAAAACCTTTTTTCCCTTTTAGAAAATTAGGTCCTTCAACCTTACAGTTTTGTTCCTTCAGCCAAATGGGTCAGGTTACTTATGTTTCTCTCCACATCTTGATAGTCTCTCCTATTTAGTAATATCCTCTATTATAATTTCCAACTTAGACATTTCATGGTCGTTGGAGAATTCTTATTGGTAAACTCTGATCTGACCTAGCTTCAAGTTCTCCTCCTCTACGAAGGTTTAAGAACTATCTTTGTTAGTCAGCATGACCTTTCAGTTTTGTCTGCTTGTCTCTCCCTAGTTAGTAAAAGTTCTGCTTGAAGTTGCCCTTCTTCATCCTTCCATGTAAATATACATTCCTTATATACCATGAGCTCATTCAACTCATTAGACAAGTCATGCAGTTAGCCTGCTATGTTCCCTCAAGAGGAAGGAACAATCCTGCAGGCCCCTTGGGGACCTATTTTAACAAAGATTGCTCTTCTTCTGCATTAAGCTAACAATTTCCTAGTGTTAACTCCAATATTACATTATTTCACTCTTCAGTAAAACAGTTTTCCCTGTTGTTATAATAAGGATTATGTTCTTTCAAAGGTAGATTCACTGTGTATTACCACTCCCCTATAACACTATTAATGTTATTGGACAGACCTAGTTATTGCCCTTTAATTTCCTGCCTAGCCCCCATCTTTATACAGGAGTGGTCGATCACTCTACCTCTCCTTTCTTCTTTGAAGGCCTAGAGGTAGTACTATGTAATATTTTTTCTTTTTACTTTGTATCTTCCTCTTCCTGAAGTCAAGGTTAGAGATCTTGGGGTTGATTTACTAACCTTATAAACACACCACGAAAATGTATACACCTCTGTAGTGTGTTCCCTCCCAGCATGATCTATAGGTGGAATCTAAACACCTTTGTAGTGTGTACACACCCAGCAGGTGTGTTGTGCAAAGAACTGCATGAATTTGCAAGGTGATGTTGTGTAAATTAGCTCTATGTTGTGTTGCTTGCGTTGATGAATGCAGGAATGTAAATGCATGAGCTAACCATTTTTGTCTAAACTGTGAAGCAGCATTATATATGCATCATGTGCATGATTTTTCCATATATGGCATTAGTGGAAATATGCTTTTAGAGACTTTTTGGTTGATAAATACGTTTTGCTGTGTAAAAATCACACGCACCTAGTGCGTGCGTGTGTTTAGGTTAGTAAATCACCCCCCTTGACTGAGCCTTAGCAGCTCTCTATTTGAAATTCATATAGATATGTCCTGTCTGTCCAAGCTTCCTAAAGTCAAGGATTAAGCATTCTAAACTTAATCCTCTCCTACAGTTGTCCAAATTATTGTCTAAACTATTGCTATTTGTTTCAGTTCTCCTGCTGTCATCAAGTATTACTCAGTTGTACCTGAGCTGAATTGAACTGTTTCTGATCCTCAACTGTTTCCTCAACTGAGGCCCATGGTTCTCATGCACAGTTTTTTCCCTTTGGGATAATTTCTGTCCCGGTCTGTTACTTAGATTTTGGATCAGTTCACTCTCTTTACTCATGGCCCTTACCTATCAGCCCAACTTACAGGCATTAGTTTCTTTTGAGCTTTGTTTAGTATGATTCGGCATCACTGGACATCCCTGTGGCTATTGACTGCCCCTTCAGTTTGGACTGCTTTTGTACATCACATCGATCTAAGATTATCTACTACTCCCGTGTAAAAAATGTTTGTATTAAACATAAAGTATTTTTTTTGAAGCGCACTGAGAGGCACAGTTCTGCCCCTTTGTGTGTGTGTGGCCTTGTGTATTGCTTCCCCTGTGCCCTGATGCACTGATGATCCCCATGTGGGGTTGCTAAGTCACAACATGATTTGCACAGTGTCGCTGATAATAGCCGGCAGTTTCCCATGCTAATTGCTGGATAAGAGTTCTATGCATATATCAAAGTACATGTGTTACATAGCTGTTTAATGTTCATTAGATAATTCTATAGCAAACTTCCACTTTAATATGAAGACTTATATAAATAGCGCCAGAATGAAGGACTGTCTTTTTTCCCCCTAACAACCAGTTTCTTTCTTTTATGTTCCAACCTTTCCCTCAATAGGCGTATGAGAAGATTATTGTTTGCTAGATGGGAAAGACAAATATGCATGATAAACTTGGGTAGAACATTCTTAAAACCGCTATATGCAAGTTTCCTTTCTTGTCTATTTACCTGAGATCATTATCAGTTTCATTACTACATCAGAGAAAACCAGGATTAGAGGACTGTATTTAACCTTTTGTACAATTGTGAGCAAGATGCAATTATGTTTGCTTCATATTTTCCAATCTTGGAAAGAGCTGCAATATAATTTGCATTTTATAAACTAAATGAAAATGTAACAAATAAGTATTAAAACTAATTGTTAGACATCCCAAATCATATTTAACTGTAAAATGTCCACTGTTCCTGTAGCTTGAATCCAGTGGAAAATAAATAACTGTAAAGATACACTCTAAACTCACTCTACTCTTTCTGAATATAAAGTATCTACCTAGCTGCACTACTAATTCACTAGAATTGTAGATATTGTATTTTTTTTATTGTATCAGATATTTATTTTTGCACAAAACTTGTTTTTAACATTTTGTTGACATACAAACATTGACATACAAACATTGACATATAGAGAAACAAACATTGAGCCTCGTAATAAAAAGTAGATACTTACAGAAAATAAAACATAAGAATAGGTTCCATCTGCACAAAAAAGTATTTCCATTTACATAGGCAATTATATACTGTATAAAGTACCTGTTGCAGTCTTTGAGAAGGAATAACTTCACATTACAAGCATCTAGAGAGGTCAGGGATGACTTGTTTCAAAGCTCTTTAACTGCTTGTTATGAATGGATAAATAGTTTATTGTGCATAGTCTAGGCCAGCCTTTCTCAACCAGGGGGCCGTGGCATCCTGGGGTGCTTTTTGGCTTCCTCAAGGGTGCCTTGAAATGAGGCTTCTGATGTGAAGAGAAAACTCTGATGTAAAAGGGGAGACTCTGATATGAAAGGGGAGCTCCTGATTTGAAGAGGGCTCCTGATGTAAAGAAGGGCTTCTGATGTAAAGGGGGCTACTGATGTAAAGGGGAACCGTGATTTGAAAGGGGTGGTCGGATGTGAAGGGGGACCCCTGTTTTGAAGGGTGTTCTTTGATGTACAGCAGGGTACCCCAAATTTTGTGTTTTTGCAAGGGATTCCCCTATCAAAATCCATTATATTTTAGACTGGGGTGCCTCGAGATTTTGCAAACTTTTAAAGTGTGTCGTGACTGAAAAAAGATTGTGAAATGCTGATCTAGGAACTTTAACAGAATATACAGTATAGTCCTTTTAATGTTGTTTAAGTAAACATGTAAAATAGATCAGCTTAATGTAAATAATCAATACATGTTAATGTTTTAAAGCCTCTAGGCATAAGCAATCACAGACCCATTCACAAATTTAAAAGACCTGTAATACCATTTTTTACTTGCTTGAGTCCACTGGCACATGACCCTTTGCAGTCCCTCTCCCATCAGTGGAGACCAAGGATCCACTGCTGCAGTCTAAACCAGTCCTGCTGCCCCCCCCCCCTCCCCCTTGTTGTAACGTCATCACATTGCCATTGGAGTCTTCGGGACCCTGTGAGGACACCGCCAATGGACCCGTCAGACAATAAGAAGCGCACACACTATCAGGGAGGGACATGGGTGCTCAAAGTTGGACACTCCCACTCTGCAGTGCACTATTTAGTAAATACACTATCATTTCTCTTTAAAACAAATCTTTAGGCAAACAGCTGAATTCTCAGTTGAAATACATATATTCATCAAGAGATACTAATCTGGTGCAAGATTTGCTTTGCCTTGTTAAGCAATTATTTTACATAAAAACTGACGAAGCTTAATTTCATTGTTCAGTTTTTGTTCCATCTGAGAGAAGTACAACAAAGTAAATGTGAACTTCATGAATGTGTTTTATTTAAATAGTCATTGAGGTTTAGCTGCTGCTACTTATTATACAAAGGCGTTTGCTTTTTAAAGTAGAACGATTGAAATTCTCAGTCGATGCACAGTAGAGGGTCTGATTATTAATACAAATAAGACAGGTATGAGCGTTGATAAACATGTTACATAAAGTCAAAGATATCATACATGGAGGAGACCAGGAACTTTTATGTTGACATGATGCATTGAACAGTGAAAGTCCATTTTATGCTAAAAATAAAAAAATAAATATATATAACGTGTTTTTTTTTAAAGAATTCGGCTCGGAACGCAGCAAAAGCGCAGCAAAACCCACTGCAATGCATGTGCAGAAACTCATGCCGATCTGGTCCGCATTTGGTGTGAAGAAGCAGATTAAAGCATATCTAAACCAAAAAACAGCAATTAAACATATTGCAGCTTACCAGTCTTTGGGTGTGGTGGCTGTATTATTTTTCTTTTTGGGGGCTTTTCCCCCCTTTTTTTCACCCCCTGTTGATATTAGCTGTGACACACTTTCAGTCCACGGATACATCCCACTCACCATTCTGTATCAGGACAACAGAAACAAGATAGGACTATGGAACCCAATTCCTCTCCTATTCTCCATATCTTAGAGAAGCATGATTCTTGAGCCCTCAGAGATAACTGCAAACAATATAATTGATAAGAGTCAGAACAGGCTGGGAGCAGAAAAAGTTATCATTTCTGGCAAGATCACCAGGTATTTTTTAAACTTGTAGAACAAAATGCCTTCAATGGTATATTTATCAGTATCAGGAATAAGAGAAGTTCATTGCTAGGGCTTGTGTGCACATTAAAGAAACAGTTGGCACTATGTAATATTGGTGCTTATCCTCTCCAAACTGAAGCTGAAAAGTTATTTCAGGCTTCAACAAATCTGCTTAAAGTGACACTTAACTCATGAGTTAAATCTTAAAAATGCATTCAAGTACCTTAACTATTAACAAAAATGTACCTCATTTGTGTATCACTCGGCTATAGATCCTCAAAACATCTCTGAATTCATGATGGCACTGTCCTTCCTTCCTTCCGGGGGGTGGCTACTTTTGTTCTCCATGGTCCCTGTGTGTGTTGTAGCCACCTCTCCAAGCTTGCTCCTGTGATGGACTACAACCTTAATACAAATTAGTAAACTAAAAATGAGATTGCAGTCCATCACAGGAGAGAGCTTGGAGTGGTGGCTACTTTACAACACACACAGAGACCATGGGGAACAAAAGTAGCCCCCTCCAGAAGGAAGGACAGTGTCAGCACCAATTTAGAGATGATTTGAGGATCTACAGCCGAGCGATACACAAATGAGGTACATTTTTGTTAATAGTTAAAGTATACTTGCTATTGCTATAAATGCATTTTTTAAGGTTTAACTCCTGAGTTTAGTTTCACTTTTGTCAAAAGCTTTACAAATACTTAGTAGATCTCAATGTACACATTGCCCTCATACAAGCTTAAAAACTGTATGAAAAAGCCAAAGTTAGAGAAAAGCTGGAACAAAGAAGGGATGCTCTTCAGTTTCATTGGAACTGTGCCCCTCCTGAAAGGTTTTTTTATTTTATTTCTTCTCTGGGGAAAACTTTAACGTTTTGTTTCTCATTTACTCTGACAAATAGAAATGGTGAACCTCTCCCAACACTTTAACATTACCTTTGTGCATGCTAATGCTGTTTGGGAAGCTGCATACAGAAACAAGAAACAGAGCTGCCCCTATTTCTGTATGCGGCTCCCAAGAAATTTTCCCACTGTTTGTTACAGAACTGGTACTGACAGCGGGAGCGTGCACATGCAGAAGAGTCAGGCACGGGCAGGGATCCACCAGTCACAGAAGTGTTGGATTCCTATTATACTTGTTGGCTACTGAACATTACAAATAAAAAGTTAAAGCAGAACTATGAGGCGAGTGAAATTCACTCATCCTCATAGTTGGAGACGACGTGTGACAATGAAACTGTCACACGTCGGCTCAATAGATTGGGAAGTGAGCAAACACATACCGCCGCTCGCTCACTTCTCAATCATGTCCCTGCAGAAAGCCGTAACTGTCACTCACGGGTGCCTGCAGGGATTCCCCTCCCCCCTGTCCGATCCTCCAGTGCTGACTGGCGGAACGGATGGGGGAGGGGGCTGGTACAACCGGCTCTGCCTCTAGATAGGCAGAGCCAGCTGTCAATCACGCAGCTGGGTGGATCTCGACAGTAATGTCAGGATCCGTCCCGGCTGTGGCAGTCTCAGTATACCGCGAGCTACAGCTCCCGGTATACTGAGCTTTGGGTCACGGGAGAATGCTAGTTTGTGTCCTCCCGTGACCCTTAGGAGAACTATAGGGAAAACACTTACCCCATAGTTCTCCTTTAAAGCACAGTGGAGATACCTGTTATTATTCAGTGTGCTCTACTGCTGCACAAAGATTAAATGAAAAGTGGAGGCTGCTGATGACAGGTTCTCTTCTACTTTGATTGTAGCCTGGCACAGACACTCCAAAAACAGTACGTGTTGCTAATTTCCCCCCAAATCCTGTGATAGTTTCCCTTTAAGATGCCTTAAAGCACATGTAAACCCAGGAGCACATATGTAACATATTGCAGATAACCAGTCTTTAGATGTGGTGGCTGCATTCATTTTCTTTTTTTCTGGCTTGTTTTCCTTTATTTTATCCTGGTGATCCTCCCAGTAACACTCCCCAGTACTGGAATGACAATGCTCACTCACTGTACTGATCTATGAAGTAGCAATATTATTACAATAGGACAGAATGTGTGTTAGGACTACAGAACACCTCTCCCTCTCATTTTCTTCATAACTCAGAAGCTAGTAACATTGCTTCAAATAACATTGAAAAGTGCATAGGACAGCACTGGATTTCTGCTGGATCGAAATATATTTTGTGCACATTGCAAACAGATATAACAAAACACTTACAATTGTACATTTAACAGACCAAAAGGGAGCAAAGAGAATAAGTTCATTTTTAGGGATTACAGTACATACAAATCAAAGCAGCCTTTCTCAAACTTTTTACCCTAGAGGAATGCTTGCAATAATTTCCAGAACTCAGGGAACCCCTGCTAAAAATTACTATTTCTACAGATAATGGTGAATTAGCATGATCAGTAAATTGGATAGTTTTAATTAAAAGAATAATGCCTACAGCATACCCAGTGTATTTGACACCCAAGCAGATGATTTTACAATATTCTCCAGCTCTATTAGTCAATCATATTCTTAATATAGAAGAATATCTCTATGCTCCCTTACATTGGTGGTAAATGAGAAAAAGCACCTTTACCTTGGCAGCCAATGAAGAAGTGACATCTTACATTTGTAGTAAGTGGAGAAATGCACCCTTACATTTGTGGACAGTGCAGAGCTTCCGTACATTGGTGGTAAGTGGAAAAAAGCCCTTTTATGTTGATGACCAGTGAAAAAGTGACCCCTTACATTGGATGTAAGTGAAAAAGTACTCCCTAGGATTGGCAGTGATTGCAAGTGGTAAATCAGTATGCCACTGCACAAGGAACCCATAGAAACCTCTGGAGGAACCCTGGAATTCCACAGAACCCTAGTAGAAAATGGCTGCTTTAAAGTAAAACTCTCAATTTCTTGCTGATCCTGAACAAGTATGCAGATAAGGGAAGATCGAATGAAAAGTCATTATTCATGTGCTTGCTCTGGGACAGTAAAATAAATATTTAGTCACTGTTTCCATTTAAACTATCTTCATACCAACCAAGCTTTTACATTTAGAAATGGAAACAATATTCACGTTCAAAAAGGTCAACCTCTTTTTCCCTTTTTTGCCTTTATTAGTATAAAACTTAGAGATAGCGTGATACAGTGTACATAAGGAACCAGTTATAGTTAGAATAGATTTGAAGGATCATTCCCTTCAAATTATGTGAATTATGTGAATGCTTCAGCAATACCAGGGTACAAAGATGTAGTAACTAAATGGATTACTATAGTTGCATTACAGTTGTCAATATTATGTGGTTCTGGCAACAGGAATATTTATTAACTCTACTTCTTTGTTTTCCGTGGATTGTCTCCAAAAGCTTTCTCAAGTCATCCCAGTTTTTCATGTCAACAAAGGGGTTTTCGTTCATGAGAGTTCCTTAGAGCAAGCTTAACACTGTAGCGACAGCAAAGACATATACAACGTGTCACTGCTGCAGAACAAGAAACAGGAAGGAAATCTGACATACAGCAGAAATCTATGAAGTGTTACATGAAATAACTTGTTTTGTCTCCACTGAAGCATCTCCATGTTTTGATGTATGGCATGCTGTTTCATTGTTTATATGTTACACAGCTCTTGTGTTTTTGTGCACATATTTCTAAGTGTGCAATGGCCCATTGCATTTTGTTCAGTGATTTATTCAGCTATACACTGAGTGGCCAGATTATTATGACCACCCCATCAGTACTTCGTTGGGCCACGAGATGACTGCATGAGATGACTTCGTTGGGCTGCCTTGTGACTCCACGAGATGTTGAAAGGTGATGCAAGGAATCTGACACTGCGCTGTTGCCCTTTTGTTGTCTTGTACCAGTCTTGCCACTCTCCGTTCTGCCCTAACATTGGCTAGTCGCAGACGGACACAATTCGCACGATCAGACCCAGATTTTCGGCTGACAGTCCAGTCTTTAAACACTTTAACAACAGCTGCTCTTGAACATTTAACAAATTCTGCTGTTTTGCTGATACTCGCTCCATGGCTCCGAGCGCCAACAACCATCCCACGTTCAAAGGCTGTTAAATTGCATTGTTTACCCATATCTTCAGAAAAAAAAATCACTTCTACTGTCGTGGTAAACAACCTGCTTCCCTATTTATAATGGTCTGGCCCTCTAGCAACTTCAGCGCGAAATTATAGCTAATTTGCCTACAAACATCAGGTGGTCATAATAATCTGGCCACTCAGTGTAGATGTAGTGATAGACCTCAGATGCAGAAAAATTCCATTGCCTAGCCAGGGCCAGGCAGTGTTTACAGTGTGTTCTGTTAAATCATATATGCCCTGGGCTTGGCTATAGAGAATGACCATGTCCAGCTTGGTGCATGCTCCCTGGACAGCCATTTATCCTTTGCTACACAAGTAATTTTGCATCCCTGCTGGACAACAGCAGTGTCAAGCAGGGCTGTCCATAAGGTGTTCACCGCCTGAGGTGATGTCGTTCCAGAAGGGGGGGATGCTGGCAGGGAATGGTTACTGGGTCACCTGTCGTTCGAAAAAGGGGGTTGGGGGGCTCTGTCTGGTGTCCTGCCCAGCTCACTGGCATCACTGGTTTCAGTGGGGACACAAGTGGAGACACAAGCCATCACGTCATGATCAACTCCTGACAACCGGTGGTGCCAAGTATAATATGGGCTCATGCTGTATATTATCAGTGAATGGGACACATTCACCAAATATTCAAAGGTGGTTAACCACTTGCTGTCTGGGGCATTTTCTTACTATTTGTGCACACTTGATAAAATATAACTTTTTGGCTAGAAAACAGCTTCAAACCCCCGAACAATGATACTGTATGTGTTCTGAAAGCAGAGGCCCTGTAGAAAAAAAATACTAGTTGCAATGTTTTATGTCGTACGGTTTTTGTGCAAATGTTTATCAAACCAGTATTTTTAGGAAAAAATAAACTAAATTAAAATTCAGTGTACATAAACATAATATAATACTCAATTTTTTGGTGCAATATGAAAGACGGGATCACGTTGGGTAAATAGATACCAAACCTGTCAAGCCTTAAAATTGCGTTCGCCCGTGAAGCCGCAAAAAAAGTCACTACCCGAAAATTTCCCGTAGGGAACACTTTAAACGCTTTTACCGCTCATCAGTTTAGGGCTAACAGTGATTGACAGCACTAGAATTAATGCTCTCACTACGATGTTGGCGGCGACATGTAACATGTGTAGCACAATTGTCATTTTCGCACATAGGAATGTTTGCGTGTGTATGTGCATGCACGTGGGGGGCGGGGGACCTAAAACATTTTTTTTTTTGCACATTTTTATTTTTCTTATACGTTACCTTACTTTTTATAATTTTTAAACACTTTTTTATTTTTATTTTACACTAACCCTATTGCTATTACATAGGAGGATAACAAGCAACAAATTTAGCTTATTTGTGTGCCACTCAGCTGTAGATACTCAAATCATCTCTGAATTTTTGATGACACTGTCCTTCCTTCTGGAGGGGGGCTATTTTTGTTCCCCATGTTCCCTGTGTGTCTTGTAACGTAACTACGGCTCCAAGCTCCTGTGATGGACTACAATCTCTCATTTAGTTTACTTCATTTGTATTGAGATTGTAGTCCATCACAGGAGTGAGCTTGGGGCGGTGGCTACTTTACAACACACACAGGGACCATGGGGAACAAAGAAGGAAGGACAGTGTCAGCATGAATTCAGAGATGCACAGACAAGCAACGGTATTGTTAATAATTAAGGTACTTAAATGCATGTTTAAGATTTGACTCCTGAGTTTAGTGTCGCTTTAGGAGTGATATTTGGTGTTGCCACTACTGTGTTGCTCTCTATTCAGCATGGTGGAGAGGAAGCGGAACCTGAGGATGTGCTGTGCATGCATCTTCCTGTTTCTGCTTCATTCATTCTGTGGACCTGTGCTAGCCCCACCTCTCCTGCTGTTTCTTAAATATCCCGCACCAGTCATCAGATCACCAGTCAATGGGGAGGCAGTTATAACATGCAGAACATGTTGAACAAGACATGATTAGTCAGTAATGAGGAGAAATTCAGCTGCAGTGAGTCCATTGACAATATTGGTGAGTAGTCATTAGGCTTCTGCCTTTTTTGGGCACAGCTTTCACAGTACAGGTCTTTTTTAAGAACAAAACCCTTTATTGAATACAGCCTTTAAAAAATGCAGCCAATGTTTTTAGACACTGACAAAAAGAGAACATTATCATTATCATTTATGCTCCCTATGGAAACTAAATTATCAGGACAAAATCCCATGTATTTTTCCACTTACATCTTGTGCCTGTGATTACCTTTAGAGTACAACATCGGAAGTTTTTTTGTGTCTTGCAAAGCTTTAAAAACAGCAAGCAACCTATTATTCCGTTATCATGTTTGTATCTTTTGGAGTGTGACTGGAAAATACTTTATCAACATCATGTAAACAAACTTATCTGACAACTATGAGTGCTCATCGTTAACTTGGCTTTTTCCATTTACTTCGAGGTGGATGAAAGATGTACTGATGTATTTTACTCCAGCTAATGGATGATAATGTGTTTCATAATTATGTGTTTTTTGTGCGATTTCCCTATATGTAGCACTACCCCCTTCAGCATTGACATCTTTTCATCTTTATATATTAAACAAGGAAACATGGCAGATTTGTATTACATTTTTATTTATCTAAATTTAGTTTCACCCCTCATTTAATGGGTCACTAAACATACTGAAAGAATATGGACATGCACATGCTTTTGTATGTAATGCAAGAATTAGTCTACTTATAATGCATGAAGGAGTAATATTGGTGCTCTTCAACACTTCAGCATATTTTCAAATATTTTAATCCCTTCAGTGCCAGGCCTTGGTCTCTACTTTCAACCACAGATGGCCACACCATTTTTGCTATTTTTCACTTTTTTGTTATGTTTTATTATTTTTTACTTACAGTAGGGATGCACAGATACCTTTCGAGTACCAGTGCAGATACTTGGCATTTTCATGAGAACTACCAGGGTTGCAGAGGTTGCAGCTGGGACCTGACTTTGGCACTCCATCAGTGTCCTGAAATCATTAGTCTGTATTGTTTTAGAATGACAACAAAAATGTATCAGTACTCGTACTTGTAAGTACTCGGCAAGTACTAGTACTGTACTAGTACTCGCAAAACTGGTATCTGTGCATCCCTTTATTTATATTTATAAAAACAAAATCGTACATTAAAACAGAGATATACAAATCCCAGGACAGCTGCCTCCTAATTTTTGAATTTTTCTCTAGTGTAGTCTTGGCGCTCAAAAGTATCGGTACATGTACTCGTACCGAGTACTGTACTTGGTATCTGTGCAACCCTAACTTACAGCTTTGACAATTTATAAAATACCTCCCAAACCCTACATTTTCTGAAAGCACAGGACCTATAGAATAAAAAGATGCTGCTGATTATTTTGTATACCCCGCGATAGTTGCGCAAATGTTTATCGAAACAATATTTTGTACAAAAACACAATAAAATCATTATTGGCGCACACAAACACAACATAACGTACAAATTTCCCAATTGATCTAAAACTGTATTTAGTTAAATAAAGTGACACTAAACTCAGGAGTTAAATCTTATATATGCATTCAAGTACCTTCACTAATAACAAAAATGTATCTTATTTGTGCATCACTCAGCTGTAGATCCTCAAATCATCTCTGAATTGGTACTGACACTGTCCTTCCTTCTAGAGGGGGATACTTTTGTTCCCCATGGTCCCTGTGTGTGTAGTAAAGTAGTCATTGCTCCAAGCTCCCTCCCGTTATGCACTATAATCTCATGTATAGTTTACTAATTTGTATTTAGATTGTAGTCCATCTCGGGAGCGAGCTTGGAGCGGTGACTTTACAGCATACACAGGGATCATGGAGAACAAAAGTAGCCCCCCTCCAGAAGGAAGGACAGTGCAAGCATGAATTCAGAGAGGATTTGAGGATCTACAGTCGAGTAATACACAAATAAGCTAAAGTTCTGTTAACAGTTAAGGTACTTGAATGCATTTTTAAGATTTAACTCCTGAGTTTAGTGTCACTTTAAATAACAAATATTTGTAACACCTTAAAATGTGCAAAGTGGTGAAAATCAAATGTAGGTAAAATTGTAAACAAGCAACTTATTGTGGACACCTATGCCTTGTTGTAATGACTGATCTGTAGTGCCGCGTGTGTTCTGCATTGGCGTGCATTGCAATAAATTGATCCAGCGAGTTAAATAAATGTAATTTTTAAAAAGTTTAAAAAAAAGAAAAAAAATTCAAGCATTACAACAACTTGCTGCAGCGCATGTGCACAATGCACACCAGTGAGTGCCTGCTGATATGAATGGACCCTGTTAGGCCTCATTCACACTGCTGTACAATACGCTGCATATAGATGCGCTTAGCGTATTTTCACATATGTAAATAAATGGCTCCATACACATAGCTGCGTATGGAGCCATATATTTGCGCTGCGTAAAGATGTGCAAAAACAATAGAACCGAGATGCGTCCGGGCTCGTAATTTCTGTGTATTTTAAGTGCGTACACGCATATACCCGTGTGTGCGCGCATATACGCACGTATGCGCGTACAGTACATGAAAATTTCTATTAAAAATTATGCATTCTGAGATTGCCTACAGTGCATGCAGATACGTACATACGCGCATATACGCGTATATACGCACTATACAATTTTGCTCTTGCGTTGGGTGTGCATTAGGCCTTAGTCTTGGCGCACTAACACACAAAATGTGCATTACCGCAATGTGTGTGCATCATTTGTGTATGTTATGTGTCATTATATCTTGGATGTGTGTGGGGGGTATTAGTTTATTTTACTAGCGGGGACATAAAATAAATATTAGGGGTCTGAATAGACTCCTGATACTTCACCTCTTAGATAGAGAAAGTGATTGATGATGCAGAGTCCTCAATCTCCTTCTCCTCCGGAGCCTCGCACTAACAGTGAACACGGAAGTGCTCAGTGCAACGTGCTTATGTGTTTATTCACAAACTGAAGAGATAGTAAAGATGCCATTTATGCTTGTGATATTCTTTTACTATGACTTTTAGATTAGTGTAATATTTGTGACATAAAGGATAACCTTGAGAAAAGAAAACCTAGACATTCTGTAGCTTGCATACAAAAAAAGTGAATTGCTGTTGCTGTTATTCTCCTTGTTATTGATATTCTCATTATTATCATCATATACATTTAACTGATTAATCATTTCATGTTGGTGACAGGCAAAATTCACAAAATAAATTG
Source organism: Nanorana parkeri (assembly GCF_000935625.1). Lineage (NCBI taxonomy): Eukaryota > Metazoa > Chordata > Amphibia > Anura > Dicroglossidae > Nanorana > Nanorana parkeri. The sequence continues at coordinate 669,636 of NW_017306968.1, forward strand.
GATTACCTTATGAAATGTGTGGCTATGCTTTTCATCAACAAAATATAGAAATACAGTCAACACTGGTAATAAATTACATACATCAACAAACCTGAAGAACATACAGAACTGCAATAATAACATTGTGCCCTCTACAACCTACACTATTGGTCATTATTTAGTAAACACAGACCTTGTTTAATGCTCATTAAGCATACACTTCTACCTGACTGGCTATCCGAACTCATTCACGACTGGCTATCCGAACTCAACACAAAGAGTAGAAATGTCCTTTCCTCTACACAAGAATTCATTTTTGACCTTAGTAACAGAGATTAAATACATACATACTTACTGAAATACCACATGTTTCAGAATAATAAAGTGGCAGAACTAAACAAATATTGAATAATATTGTCCAAATATAATTTTGGATGAATCAGGCTGAAGATTGGTTAAGACAATGCAGACCTTGAATCAAAATGCAAGGTCCACTACATGAAACTACATGAAAAAATGCTGTATTACATTGAAAAAACACACACACACACACAAAACCTGAGAAGCAAAATAAATAAATAAATAAAACATACTTATTGTATACCCAGGCTTCCTCCCGCGGTGCCTAGAGCAGCGTGAAGTCACAGGCATTCTGGACAAGATTCTGGGAATGCTGAGGATCCCAAATCCTTTGAAAAGTTGCTCCTGCACAGTGCTGGCGTGTCGCCCTGTGAGATTTGGGAACTTCCTCAAACTAAATTAGAAAAAAGGGTCATGTTGCACCTGCAGGTTCAAATCTTTGATTATTTTTAGGGATAACGTTCATGTTTGCAGCGATGCAGGATTCTGCGCGAACTCTGGATGTTTGCACTTCATGAACGGGCAAACAAAATGGACTGTGGGTGCCTTGTTTGCCCACACAAACCTCCATCTGCTACTGTAGCAGGAAGTCATTCCTTTAGAGGTGATATTACTATTGCCACTAAATTACAACTTCCCGATTTGCATCTTTGGTTGCTAAGATGCAAGTGGCAACCACTAGCCTGCTGCCTGTCAGCTTGTTTCAAATTGTAAACAAGCTGCGGGGTCATCAGCCATGACAATCACTTCCAGCACATAGTTAGGAGTCGGCTGGATATAAGAAAACTGACTACTGACTGCTATAGCAGCTGGAAGTAAGTTTACAGAGATGTGCTGCCATGGACATAGTACTTGTGTCTGTGGTAGTGAAAGGGTTAAAACCCATACCTGACCCTCATAAAGAATAAGGGTCTAAAATGAGTTCTTAGGGGAAACCCTACACCATTTTTTTTGTGGGGGTCCCCCCTAAACCATTCATATCAGACCCTCAACCTGGATAAGGCTCTGGAATAGATAATGAAGTGAATCCTTGACCGCTTTGTTTACAAACAGAACGAAGTGGACGGTACCTGTCATTTAGCAGCAACTTAAAGGTTTTTTGGGGGATGTCAATTTTGCGTAAGTACATCATACAGGCGTGCCACTTTACATACAGGTTAAAGGTATCACACGAGCATGTTATATGAAAGAGTTATGCATCTTTAAAGAAAGACTCCTGGCATAAATATTCTTAACCCTTGCAGGGGGGCTGCATTTTACATCTAAGGATGAAAATAACAAATATATTACTCACCTGAACCTCGCAGCTGACTGGCTGCTAGACTGGTCTCATCAGCCTTGCTACCCCTCTGCTCCAGCGGTCTAGGACACCGAGGGACATTCCACCAAGGAGAGAAGCTGAAGGGACTAGTCTAGCAGCCAGCCGGGATTGTTGTTTGGGTGAGTATATCTTTGTAATTTTCATCTCTAGACGAAAACGAGCACTTAACCCTTGCAGTGCAGGGGTAGTCCCACTAAAAGGGTTAAGAATATTTTTGTGTGGAGTTCTTCTCTAAAGTTGCCCTTCAAACCTTTTGAAAAGTTATGCTCCCTGCTCAACAATATTTTCAAAAAAATATTTTTGCATTGGTACATGTCCCCCTAGCTCCCCATGCCCTTTGTTTGCTAATTCCTTGCCTATTAACCTTGAAAAAGGAGAGGATGGGGGTTCACAATATAGTTTGTAATTTGTACATTTTTAGAGGAGTTTGTTACACAGCCCTGTGAATCTAACTGGGACAGATTATCTCATCCTGCAATATTTTCTCAGGACATTTGCAGCTTGATAAACAAACATTTCTGGTTCAGCTAGTAAGGGAGTGATACCATAGGGGAATGTAAGTGGACTCTGCCACTAGTAAGTGGTAACTAGTAACAGAATTGTTAGTGATACAGAATATTGCTGGATGTTGAGTTCTTATAGGTATATTAAGCATCAGAGATTGTTGATCCAAGGAATATCCGATTGCCTTATGGGATCAGGAAGGATTTTTTTCCCCTGTTGGAGCAAATTGAACCATGCTTTATAGGGTTTCTTTTGCCTTTCGCAGGATCAACAGTCGGTAATTGTGGGCATAGCGTTCTGCTTAGGCTTTTTTTTTCTTTTTCATATCTCTATAGGTTGAACTCAATGGACATATGCCATTTTTCAACCTGACTAACTATGTAACTATGATACATGCTGGTCAAGAGTAAGATTTTTTTAATTTTTCTAAGCATACTGTAACACCTCTCCTTGATTTTGCAAATGACAATGCAGAATGATATGCTTTTTTATGGTGCCATGATTTATGCAGTGCTACGATGCTGTGACGTATCAATACCCCAAGTGGGAGTTACTCTTCTTTTTAAAAAGGCCTAGAGAATAACAATATTCCAAATACTTAACCCAAACAGACTGCAATCACTGCATCATTATAATTATATAAAAAGAGTTAGCATCTATATTTCTCTCGAATAACATCTACAGATTGTTTACACAGTGGCATATTTTAACCTCTATCTACATAATACCACACTTCCATATTCATGTTCACTAATTGGTTTACTTATGAGCTGCATAACCTACCTCTGTACACAAACATCAGTTAACTCTCCTTCTAGCTCTGCAGCTTTGAAAACGGTTGGTGCTAGTGCTAGAAGATACTAAATATGTACATTTATAGATTTTTTTACCCTGTGGCCTGTAAAGTAGACATGTGCGATTTGTTTCGTTCCGAATCGAATTTCGGACGAAATTTCGGATACTCAGATGTATCCGAATTCCGAATTACAGGTATTACAAATGCAAACGAATCCGAATTTCCGATTCGTTTTTTTTTAGACTAAATTTCGTTTTTTGGATGAAAAAGTGACATTTGAGAACAAAAAACTTTTTTTCCCTCTTAAATGTCACTTTGCTGCAACGATCACGAAAAGAATTAGAAACAGAATTTCGTCCGAATTCCGAAACAAATTGACTTTCGGACCCGAATTCCGAAAAACAAAATAAAGCAAAATCTGAATCAAAACGAAACGAAACTAAACAAATGTTTTTCTGGTGCACATATCTACTGTAAAGCATTGCAAGCATTATTGTGGGTACAATGCATCGTTTCCTGCAGACTGTTCTTCCAACCTCAGGTCCGTACTGACGTATGGACCCTTAGTTGTTATTATGGACTACAAGTGTGGTGACGTCACCGTGCTTCTACCTTATTGAGAACTAAATGTCCTTCTGCCACAGTTGTAGACAGAACTTATGTTTTTTTCATTCACAAATCCTGTGAATCAGGTATTTGATGGAGCAATATGAGGGTGGGCGGTTTTGGAATTGCACCATGTTCCATATTACACCCTAAATATGGATGGAACAAAGTAAAAAAAGTGGAATTAGACTTTATTGTAATTAAATCAAAAGAATATTTGTGGATGACTTATATCAACTTAGACACGTAGTCCTCGTTCTGTGCAAACAGCTTTGGAGTTAAGTGTGCTTTCAAACCTCTAAGTATCAACTGCAGCTTGTTGTATTCTGTTCATGTAATCTCATGCAATTCAAGGAAGATAATTTTCTGAGAACATTTCTCAAGCTTACGTGTCAGATGTGGAGACAAAAAAGTCCTGAGATCCAGATGCAAAAATGAAAATGTGTGCAGTGTTTTCACATAAGTAACAAACAGTCCACTTCAGGCAGTCTCCCCAGAGATTCCTAAAGACACAAGTGTAAACCACAATATCACATGGCGTGTGCAGTTTCTTTGCAGCAGGGTTGATCCTTGCAGCCCAGATATATAGGAGAAAGCCCAAAGTTGCAGAACTCAAATTTATTTAGTAACTATGGCATAGATAAGCAGTGTATCATCCCAATGTCCAAGCTTTTAGACAAGAGCTGCCCTTCCTTAGGTAGGAAACACTAAAGAAACCTAGTATCAAGTGAACAGTATATATACAGGACCAGAAATTACGTTTCAATAGCATTTGCATAGTAACAAGTAGCAGGCATATATGGGAGACTAAATCAATGAACCGCACTTTCACTAAAGGGAAAAAGAACACTCGCGCCTAATTATAGAAGTGATAATAATAAACAAGCCAACGTCCGCACAACGACCTATAATAAGAGAAATACAGAAAAAAACATAAATAAAAATATCTTCTAATGTAATCTATTTACAGACACACTAAATCATATATATATATACTTAAAAAAATTAATGTAGGACTAAGTCTGAATTGATACCATGATACCAATGGAGAGTGTTAAAATGCACAAGCCACTAAACTTCCCGTTTTTCCTGTTGGCAATTCCCTATTGCTACCTTTTCTATCTTTTGGTATACAGTCTATAACCATGAATTATAGTTAAACCATTGTGTGGAAATACTCAATGAAGTGTCTTGCCACTGGTAGTTGAACAAGCTGGTCTCGTGTGGAATATTCGTGGCTGGAAAATTCACCCTTTACTTCACTTCCCCAATATAATACAATCCATATAGGCACTTCTAAAAATAAACCGCAAAAAATATACAGCTAACTCTTCGCCCATAATATGTCTTATATAATTAGGCTTGAACTTGTGTGTTCTTTTTCCCTTTAGTGAAATTACATTTAACTGTTTTATGATGTAAGATGGTAAGTTGAAACAGTGAGATTTGCACTGGTCCTCAGAAGTTCAGGCTCATATCTTGCACCAGGGCTAAGGTGCATCAAGCCTCACTATTGCTCAGTAGATAGTTCCTCTTTTGCTGGAGAGTTTGGCTTAGTTCCAGGGAATCTTGTATTGATCACCGTGTGAATTATCCCTCCCACTGAGCAATGCTCATATTAATGTTAAAGTGAACCTGTGATAGTAACATGCTAGCTGCCATGTGCAAGTTCCAGTGCTGATTCTGGCTTCATTACCTAGTTATTCCTTGACCTGGAACAAGAATGTAGTCACTGGAATCTTAAAAGTTATAACCCTGGTCCTGCATGCCTGTTTTAGGTTACTAGTTAGTGAATTCAGGATCAGGTTGACAGCATCAGAGCCTACACCTTTAACAACAAATCATTAATGACAACAATATTTTAATCCTCATAGGTTACTTTAAAGCGTTATCTGTGGCTGCCATTTTCTCTGATGCATGCGTGGCTAACTCTTGTTTGCAATGTGTATCCTGTATCTGAAGACATTCCACATTGAAGATTTTTATCCCTGCTAACTAATTGCCATTTTATGGTTATGGCATCTGGAAAAAAAGAAGAGGCAACTAATAATAACTCAGAGAAAATGGACGGATGCCATATGTTTGTTTAGAGCTGAAAGATGTCATTGATTGCAGTGAGGATTGTGAAATATTGTCCTCTGGGAGAAGCAGAGAAATATGAATAGTCTTATTATGTGGTTATTGCAAATGCTTTGTAATATTAGATGTGATTTCAGGAACGTGCCCACACTCTGCTCTGCAAAATACTGAAACGATAGCTTGTGATACTGAAAACTAGAAGATCAATAAAGAGAAAAACACCAAAATATCATTTTGATGTATATGATCCCAGCTATATTTCCCAGCCAATAATGGTTTCAAGGTTGCATTATTGTTGGACATTGTAATTTAATTTGCATACCACTGATTGACAAATAACCCCATCCTGAACAGCGCAGAACATGCCCATAAAATTCACCAAATTTGTTAATATGACCTAAATTCAAACAAATGATTTTTAATATTCACTTTAAGACTCCATACATTTTGCTAACAAGAAATGTAACCAATACAGTCTGGTCCAGGACCTGCCACAACCTGTGACTCGACAATAAAGGCAAAGCAGCTCATTATTGCACCCTTCCTTGTGCTCTTTCATTCTGTCAGCATGGTTCCTCTAACCATCAGGGATGTGATCGGCTCAGTGAACTGACCCTGCCACTCCAAGTTTCTCATGCATGTGATTACAGTAGACTGAGAACAAAGAAAATCCAGTTATTTATACCAGTTCTACCATATTCTACTTAATTTAATTGTGTTTTTTTTATCTACTAAGAATTTAGCTTTAACAATAATAACTCAGAAAACCTACTGCCTGATAGTTCATCCTTAAAAACTGTTTCTGATTTTAAGCAAACTATCCTTTTGTGATTTTGAACATAATCAGGTTTACATATCTGACCATAAGCAAAACCTATGTGTTGTGTATTGTCAGGGCATCTGTAGACTTCATACAGTTGCTCTTGCTTATACTGTATAATCCAAGGCTTCATTGCATCTGACCTGCCTGAACACTCCCATTCCCCCCTTCCCCATCCTAATGCATTTCACTCAAGAATGAGCTTATGTGTAGAGTGGAAGTCATGAGGTGGGAGGATACACGTATACACATATTAGTCAAACAATTAATTAATTGTAGCCAGAGCCTATCAGGTAAATAAACAAACTGAATCAGAGACATCAAAAAACAAATAGAAATAATGGACCATGCAACTCATTGGAATACAAAAATATATATCAATCACCATAATCATATATAAGATGTACAACATACAGTATATATAGTTACTCCCCATACCCTTCACCCATCTATGACTCTCAAATCATTAACTCGTAATAGAATCATCAACTCTTGTGTACAGTAGCACAATGGACCAAGTACTAGAAGAACCTATTCTTCTTTCTTCAGGCTATGTCCCACTTCTACCCACAGTGTCCTCTGATCTCACTATAGCAAACCACATTTTATTTATTCCAGGTATTTATATATATAGCGCTGGCAATTTACACAGTTGAACATTCACATCAGTCCCTACCCTCAAGGAGCTTACAATCTAAGATCCCTATCTCACATGCATACACAGAGGGCCAACTTAGAGAGGAGCCAATTAACATGTCTTTGGAGTTACATAGTTACATAGTATTTGAGGTTGAATAAAGACACATGTCCATCAAGTCCAACCTAGTGTGTGTGTGTGTGTGTGTGTAAAGATCCCCGAGTCATCTCATTTTTAGGAGTACTTGTACCCCAGTATATTACCGTTTCTCAGGAAATCGTCCAAAAGCTTCTTGAACGATTCCACACTATTAGCTGAAATCACTGCTTGTGGCAACGAGTTCCAGACCCTAACCGTGCGAACTGAGAAGAACCCCCTCCGCCCCTTGTGTTTGAATTTTTTTTCTACCAGTTTCAGGTGGTGGCCTCTAGTCTTTGTTACGGAATTAATCGTAAAGAGTTTGTTGCTAATGTTGCTATGACTATGGAACATTTTGTACATGAAAATCATGTCCCCCCTTAATCTCCTTAGTTCCAGTGTGAACATATTTAAATTTAGTAACCGTGTCTCATAGCTCTGGTCCTCCATCCCTTTGATGAGTTTGGT
>NW_017306968.1:677890-678641 GCF_000935625.1 Nanorana parkeri
GCCCAATCGTGTGTGTTGTCTAGCCAGGTTTCCGTTATTCCTACTATATCGAAGTCCTCCTCGAGCATCATAAGTTCAAGCTCTTCTAATTTATTGGCCAGACTTCTCGCGTTCGTGTAAATACATTTAATTCCTGTCTTATGGGCCAAATGTTTACTTGTTATTGGTTGGCCAGGCTTAATTGTATTATTTATTGCTATCGGATTTGCTATATTCACTGTCGGATTTGCTATATTCACTGCTTTTGCACTAGTGACTGGAGTGAGCCCACTAATTACCCCCTAACAATAACTTTCACCCTCCACCATACACTTCTACCCCCCCCCAATCCACAATATGACACCTTTAAACAACTACAACCCCCTCACCCCAATCACATTCATACGACCTGTTCCTGATGCCAGTCACGTCTCCTTCTTACACTGCCTCCTTCCACACAGGCTGATCGCTCCCTCCGTCCGTCCGACCTCTGGTCACCCTCAGCACGGCTCCACATACCCACCACCGGTGCTCGCTCGCCACTGCTGCCGACCTCCGGTCCCTCCGCTCACCAGGCCCCTTCACTGACGTCCACCGTCCCTCTGGTCCGTCCGTCTGGTCGCCCGATCCTCTGGTCCCACCGACCTTCGATTCCGCTGACCCCTGGGCTCCGGTGCCGCCGCCTCACGTCCTCTGAACTCCTGATCTCCGTCTGGCCCGTCTGGTCCTCGGTCTTGTCCCGGCTGGTCCTCCGGCTTGTCCCGCTGTCCTC
>NW_017306968.1:678854-683839 GCF_000935625.1 Nanorana parkeri
CAGGTCACCCGATCCTCTGGTCCCACCGACCTTCGATTCCACTGACCCCTGGGCTCCGGTGCCGCCGCCTCACGTCCTCTGAACTCCTGATCTCCGTCTGGCCCGTGGTCTTGTCCCGGCTGGTCCACGTCCTCTGAACTCCTGATCTCCGTCTGGCCCGTCTGGTCCTCGGGCTTGTCCCGCTGTCCTCTGTTCCCGCCGACCCCTGGTCCCGGTCCCGACCCTCGGTCCCATCGCCTCTCCCCCGTCCCCCACGCTGCTGCGCACGCATGTGTGTGCTTGCTCTCACTGGCAGAAATCCTCCACAGCGCCCTCTCTGGTAGCTGTCACAGTGTGGGAAACTGGGGTACACCCACGCAAGCACAGGGAGAACATGCAAACTCCTTGCAGATAGTGGCCTGACCAGGATTTGAACCAGGGACCCCCAGTGCTGCTAGGCAGAAGTGCTAACCACTACACCACTGTACTGTCCACATTCATTTTCTAGTAGGTGCAGTAGACAATAAGCAAAAAATGGCAGTGCTGTTTCTAAGTTGTCCTCCTAAATTAGTAAAGATATTTTCAACATCTGACTACTATTGCTACTTACTGATACAGTATGGGAATCCCAAGAATGATCTCTTTTTCAAACAACATATGTTTAAACTACACTACCATATGGTAAAACATTTCTAGGCACTTTGTCTTCTGCTATGTAACATGCAAGATAAATTAAACACCAAAAATCCAGCTTTTATTGGCAGAAAGTAGCCTTGAAACCTCTTCTGGCTACCGCTGTCCAGATATCCCTCAAGTAACCCCTGTCAGGCACTATGAGAAAATGGCCTGGATGGGAAGGGGGTTTAACACCGCGGATGTCAACTGGTTAAAGATCTTTCAGACAGCATTTTTATTGATTATTGCTTCATGATATCACATAATCAGTGCTGTATTCAAGCTATAAACTGTCCAATCTCTTGGGAAGGGGCTCACAGCACAGGGAGGCAGGTCTCTCATGTATGCTGTGTACCATGCCTGTCTCAGGTGTTTATGACAATATTATACTTAGCTGGAGAGGGGATATTCTAGGGTTAATGATAACATTAAATATTAGACAGCATAGGCCAACTTCCAATCCTAGGAGATTGGCTGGATATTGCACATCTGTGTAAAAACAGTATTAAAGGCTATTGAACAAGTGTCTATATGCACTGAGTGGCCAGACCACCTGACGTTTGTAGGCAAATTAGCTATAATTAGCTATAATTTCGTGCTGAAGTTGCTAGGGGGCCAGACCATTATAAATAGGGAAGCAGGTTGTTTACCATAACAGTAGAAGTTATTTTTTTCTGAAGATATGGGTAAACAACGCGATTTAACAGCCTTTTAGCGTGGGATGATTGTTGGCGCAAGCCATGGAGCGAGTATCAGCAAAACAGCAGAATTCATTAAATGTTCAAGAGGGGCTCATTGTTAAATTGTTTAAAGACTGGACTGTCAGCCGAAAATCTGGGTCTGAACGTGCGAAATGTGGCCGTCACCGACTAGTCAATATTAGGGCAAAACGGAGAGTGGCAAGACTGGTACAAGACAACAGAAGGGCAACAGTGCAGTGTCAGATTCAGATCACCTTTCAACATCTCGCGGAGTCACGAGGTGGCCCAACGAAGTCATCTCGTGGAGTTATCTTGTGGCCCAACGAAGTACTGATGGGGTGGTCATAATAATCTGGCCACTCAGTGTATAAGAAAATGCTAATTGCCAGTCATGCTAATTCACACACTTCAAAACTAGAGTTCAGCTTTAAGTGTAGATAGGAGTGTCGGTCAATCTAAAACCAAGCCATTACTCACCTTTTATGGATTGTATTTTTCTCTAGTTCTCACTATTTGAATGCCTTATATTCCTTTTTGTCACACTATCCGTGTCTGCAGAGAAGCTCCAAACAAAATGATTTTAATTACGAACCACAGCAGGCTCTAACTTATCTAATCTGACTCTAACCTCTTAGCTCATTTTATAACAGGGATGTGAAATCAATAGCAGATCTTTATAAGTAGGTCTAGATACACCCAGCAATGAAAGCGCACCTGTCCATAGACTAGAAGTTTTTAACTGCCTAAATGTCTGTAAAGCAGAAAAATTTTTCAATATCTGCCAGTGGGCTCCAGTAGGGCAAAGCAACAGGTTCACTTTAATGTGACCCGCCCCAGAAACTTATATTCACCCTTGCTCTACTGCCAATCATCAGCCCATAAAGTGCTGTTTAAGTTATGAGTTGCCAGTGTCATACTGTATCCAGGTCTATGGACTCCCCGTATATTCTCTTTTGTACAATCAACATGTCCAAGGGAATGCAGAGGTGCAGTGAACCTGTGCTTTGCCCATGTAGGTGCAGAACTCCTTTAAAAGTAATTGGTGGTCTTGGCTGCTTGCCTAAACCAACAAGACCAAATATAACCTTTATATAAAACTCAGCTAAAAACCATAAAAAACGCTAGCGCCTCGGTCAGTGGGTGTATAGAGGGAGCTTCAAGGGGGCATAAGTTATTACAAATATTAAACACTATTCAACACAAAATCCTAGTGCTTTAAGCAATATATTCTAATAGAGATTTATAATTAAAATAATTTCTCCTAATAAATCCTAGAATATCTTTCTCATTATATAACATGTATTTACGTATGAAAAACTTCAGTACTGCTCTTTTATTATGTATTTATAGAGATAGAACTATTTTAAAGGAATAGCTATTAAAATGATCAACAAATACTAAAGTGATCCTTTCAGAAACTTTGCAAGTTTGCATGAATACATTCTTGATATGTCGCAGTACGCCACAACTGTATCATTTAAAAAATCGCCTAGAGGAGATATTTGTACAGATTAGGGTAGGGAGTTTCAGAGAATGGTTAAAGCTCTGCAGAAATCCTTAAGGTGAGAATGGGAGGAGGTAGAAAGTAGCAGGTATTGTAATTGGTTGATATTTTGAGATGAAGTTAGTGGCGTACCTGGGGGTGGAGTTGTAAATGGTTTGCAAGTTGTCTTTGGACGATTGGAAGCCAGTAGAAGGGTTGGCAGAGGGAAGTGCAGACACTGAATAGTTGGTAAGGTGGACGAGTCTGGCAGCAGCATTCATGATAGACTAAAGGAGGATTACCCTTTGTGGAGATAGGCCAATGAGGAAGGAATTGCAATAGATGGGGCGAGACATAACAAGGAAGTGTATTAGTAGTTTGGTGGTGTCATTGGTTAAAAAAGGGCGTATTTTGGAAATGTAACAGGGGTGAAGGTGGCAAGATTTGGACAGAGATTGGATGCAGGATTTAAAAGAGAGGTCAGAGTCCAGGATAACACTGAGTACCCTTGCACAAGGGGAGGAAAGGATAGTTGTGCTGTTGATCTTGATGGAAAAATCGGGAAAGAATGAATTTTGGGAAGTGGGGTGACATCCATACTGATATGTTAATTTGTAAATGAGTGATGGGAAAGGAGACTGAAGGGATGGGCTAAGTGGAGAGATAGATTTGCATTTCATCAGCATGTCATGGTGTCATTAGTGTTTGGGTACATTTAACTACCCCCTTTTTATTTTCTCTGGGTAAGGCCTTAGGCCAATAAAACGTTACAACACAAAAATTCATAAGCAGGAAACATAACAGCTATAGTATATATAACACCTAAAATATACATGGATGTTTGAAAGCGTATTGTGCTATTACTGAAGTGAGCCAAAGATCCTGACCCAGTAATGTGCATACATTTTCCATTTCATAATACCAATTTTCTACATATAGTCCTTTCATATAGGGATATATGAGAAAATAAAAAGTCTAGGGCACTCAATTTTACCTGGAGCAATGATTGCTCCATGCTATATAAATTATAAGGGTTACAAATTCCAGTCTGGAAATATATACTCCTTGCATATTTTCAATGCCCTCAGTACCATAATAAGGTCAAATTGAAATAAATTCCTACTTTCCCTGCCTTCAACTTGTTGCGATTTTCGAATAACAGGCGATGCTCATGAATATTTATCAGAGCAAAGTGCGTTCTTCACTTACGAAACAAATGCAGACGGTTTTGTTAGGATAAGAAAGGTATTCGCTGATGTGTTTGAAGCTTTCTTGGCACAGAAACACTGTTATCTTTTCTTTTTTTTAATCGGAGACCTCTTCTAGCTTTTTAATAGCTTTAATTGAAATATTCTTTTGTGCTACCTGGGGACATTAACAGGCACAGACAACAAACTGTTTGAATCCTCTGACAGAAGCGCACAAGCCTTTCCTTCATGAATGGATGCATTTTATGTGTGCTGCCTATTTTCTATTAAGTATGTTTTTCAACATTGAGATTTTCTGTATTTATTTCTTTAACCTGTTAGTGCATTTATTCTAAAATCCTTCTGTAACTTCAATTAATAAACGAGTCCTCTCAAAAAGGACCTTTTAGCTTTTGTTTGGTGCTGGAAGTTTAGTGTCAAAATATCCAAGCAAGATTTTGCTGCTTTTCCCATAATTCATAATATACTAGCAATAGTGTTTAACGGAATAAATACGGAAGTAAAAATAAATATACCTGTCGTTGCAGTAGAGAAGAATGTGGTAGCGCACTGCTGCAGTGGTGCGAGTGTATAATTGCACATTGTTGCAGTTGCGTTGAGTCACTAAATGCATGTTGGTGCACTAGCAAAGAACAAAGAAGTGCGTGTTGATGCAGTAGCTGCAAATGAATAAGAGCATAGGTTCAGAAGTGTACATTGGTGCATTGACGCCTAGTGTCGTAGTGCGCATTGGTGCAGTGGCAACGAGCTAGGTCTTGAATGTTGGTACAGTGGTACACTACTGCAATAGACACTTAACATAGCTTTTTGCCATAGAATCTGCAGCTGGTGCAGCCTATGCTGCCTGACTGATGTTAATGCCATTGCTGTGTATGGCATAGTATGTGGGCAGTGGTGCTTCTACCGTGGGGATGTTTCTGCATCCCTCCCCATCCTGTA
>NW_017306968.1:683853-691390 GCF_000935625.1 Nanorana parkeri
CCTAAATCTGCTGCCTCTATGGGAGTGATGTCTTCCAGAAGTGACATCACCTCCACTCTGGAACTATGTAGACAGTGTTGGCAGATCACTTTGCTGCACAGTGCCTGTGTGGACATGTGCTTTTGACAGTGCTACACCCTGCAGTATCTCAAGGGGCAGATATAGTTGTCCCTCTCACTTCCTGGGATTCATATTAACTGTGGATGCAGATGTCAGAAGTGAGATTGACCCGTATTTATACTGTAGATGCAGCAGGTGGGTGGGGGTTGGAACTCAGGAACTCAGTTTTGTTGCCCAAGTCTGCTAGGAGTAAAAGCAGCTGCTGTTGCAACCTGTTGCCATCAACCCAAAGCTGGTTTTGTTTATGATGCTACTTTACCAAAAGCAACCCTGTCAGAAAACTAAATATCACCAAAAAGCTCTCCCTACCAAGGAGAAGAATAAATACTCACCTCTTTTACTGCCCAAGCTGACAAATGCTGCTTTGTTTAAGAGATATTGCCCTCTGAAGTTTGCTGAGAAACAGACATTTGTAGTAGTGTTAATCGCTTGGATCAGGAAACAAGATCCTCATTAGGTGGTTTAGGGTTCTGTGGTTGCTTCATAAAGTAAATGCCTCCATCCCATCACAGTGTTGGAGATGTGATTCTGCTCCTGGCACTATTTTACGCACCTTTTGTTCCTGCCCGAACCTCAAGCTGTTTTTGGATTCAGCCCACAGGATAATTGATCAGTATCGTGGACTTACGAGACAAGCCAGCGGCATGCTTCCTGCATATGACTGATAAGTCTCTAAATAAGTATAAATCTTCCCTCATGATTCACTTGGTGAACATTACCAGAGCCTGTGTGCCACCACAGTGGAAAAGTCCTCAACCCTCCATGATGAAGATGGGGATATCGAGAGTTAATGACATTTACAACACTATGTAAATTTTGCCTCCAGGTTTTCCAAAGAGACAGTAAGGTCCTCACCTTACTGTCTCTTTGGAAAACCTGGAGGCAAAATGTGCCTCAATCTGGAGTCCCTGGGTTTATTTCAGATACATGGACCAGTACTCACAACTCATGTCTTGTGGTTGACCCCCCTTTTTTTTGTGGGGTGCTCTGGCGGTTCAGGGTGTAGGGCCTGCTCTTGTACCCTTTGGATTTCTGGATTTCTCTCTCCTCTATTCGCATTTTCTTATCGTTTACCTTAGAGTTTTCTTTTCCTCTCTTCCAGGAATCCGTTATGGAACCATTGCTTTATTTTCCTTTTCCTTTATTTACCCCTGGAGCTCTCTGCTGGGGGGCCCTCACAGGGCCCTCCCCCTCAGAGTCTGGATACTCTTCTCTTAGTTATGATGGTACATACCTGCTATGACCATTTGATTGCCAATTGCACAGTTGGATTTTATATATCTCGGTCAACGACTCTTACTATTTTCTTATCTTGTCGTACTTAACGATTTTGTACTTTCTCATTATGACTACTGTATTTTCATGTTTATACTATTGTTGTAAGCAAATATTCATTCTTCAATTAAAAAATTAAAATTAATACATTTTAAAAAAAAGCTAAGTAAATATAAAGTCCTGCTATTAATTCAGTAAACATTACAATTACAGTGATAACAACTTGTACATATAAAATACCTGTAATAAATATATCAATGTGGTATACAAAGTGCAAATTATAATTCCACTTCAGGTGCTAGCCTCATAAGATACATAAATGAGTTTATAAACAGAAGTACAAGCAATCATATCTGAATCCAAATGCAGTGCCAAACACCCTGTGAGTCCCGTAAAGAGGCTGCTCACATTTGATGAAGACCTCAGCATCGGGTCTTAAAAATGCTAATCTTGCCCTTTGGTTGGGCAGGGATCTACCCCTGATCAGACCCCTGACCAGGGGGTGTCTTTTAGATTTTAAAGAAAGACGCAGGAAGCATCTTTCTTTGTTTTGAGATTTGGGACATATTGTCACTGTGCGGAGAAGAAGGCAAGGTATGGGGATTTAATATCTGTGCATGGAGAAAACGCTGCAGCAGGAGAGAGAGATAGAAAGCTCGTGTCTGAGACATTGATCAGGGGTAGATGATCCCACCCAAGCAAAAGGCGAATATCGTTTTTAAGACGTAATGCTTGGGTCTTAATCAAAGGTAAGCAGCACTCTTTATGGGACTTACAGGGGGTTTAGCACCAGGTGGTGGATTGGAATCAAGAAAACTGCACTTTGATTCAGATATGATTGCTTGGACTTACGTTTATGAACTCATTTAAGTATCTTATGAGACTAGCACCTAAAGTGGAATTATAAATTGCACCTTGAATTACACTGTCACTAATTTTCATTTGTTGGTATGTTTAATATGTTCAATATAATCAGATTTTCCTCTGACCGGCAGTGCCGCGAGGGAACATGGAGCCGGCTTCCCGACCAATCAGGAAGCCGTCTAATGACTCCTGATTTGCTGGGAAGCCGACTCCATGCTGTTTGGCCATCTCTATGCTGATTAGCCGGCTTCCCAGGCAATCAGCATCGAACTGGCCAATCAGGAAGCCAGGTGGCGAGTAATGACCTGCCTCCTGGCTTCCTGATTGGCCGGGAAGCTAGCTCTAAGCTGATTGGCTGGGAAGCTGGCTTCCCAGTCAATCAGCATCGAGCCGGCCATACAGCATGGAGCCAAGCCAAGCGATAAGGATCAGCAAACACTCTGGTCAGAGCTGGGACTTGTTGCTGTTGTTTTGTTTGCTGATCCTTATCGCTTGGCTTGGCTATGTGGATATCAGATCCTTCTCTGGGCCTTCTGGATTCCCCTATTGTCCCCAGGCCAGAAGATCTTTGATGCCTGGTGGTAGAAGGAGGGTGCAGATGGAAGATGGCCTGGCACTGGATGCAGATCTGTATCACCAAATACAGTAAAGTCTGATGAAGCAGATCTTATTTTGCGAAACGCATCACTACCACTACTAATTGTTTTCGTCTGTGATACAGTACCATGTCTATATTTTTAGGATTGGGCAACATGTAATATATACCATGGACTTGGAAACTCTGTATTGGTACACGGATGATTTGACATTGGTAGAAGTATACAAAGCTGGGTTATTTTTCTACATGCTGATTGCACATGCTGATTGCTTTTAGCAGCCTTTCAACAAGGCTGCTAAAAGGAAAACCAAGGAAAATCCTTGCCTAGACAAACAGAATCTGTTGACTGTGTTGGCCTTATTAGGAGCCAGTGGGAGGCATACCATATCTTTTTCTGCCTCCACTGCAGAGAGCTTTGACATACTGAGGACTGAGGAGGGAAGCTTCTGTTTGAATTGTCCCAAATGTGTACATCTGTTAGAAGCATGGATTCCCTATAAAATGTAAATTGATATGCTTCTGAAATTGTACTGGGGGCCTCATATGTGGTCATTTAGAAGCCCATAGTGCTGAGCAAAAATCATCTTACTGCGCATATTCAGTCTATTTTATTCCCAAAGCAATCTGTTCATATTATCTCTGTGCAAGAGAATGAGGATTAATGCTTCATTTAATATGTTTTCTTGTTCAATAGTTGTTTTTTTTCACAAAAAAGAAAGGAAACCGCATATACCTAACATTATCAACAATGTGATAACAGGTACAGTAAAATATTCTGGTGTCTATCTCCTTCGACGGCAGAATAAAGGTATGCCGACATTGCTAAAAATTAGACATTACGTAGGTAATAGACATCTGAAAAACACTACATCAATATCATTGATGTAACCCAAACAGTAACTGCAGTGGGTCAATAGAGTCGTAAGCAATCCTAAAAGCATGTCCATCTGTGGAATTTCACTCACATTTTTGCATATGCAAACCCTGGTAGGAAAAAGTCCAGGAACTGGAACCTTGTACCACATTTATCTAATAAATAGAGGATCAGGGAGGGAAAGAAAGGGGGATGGGGCAAAGGATCCTGGGGTTTCCGCAGAAAGGCCAAGTCCACTCCTGTGTAAATCCATGGTGTGCCCGTGGCTCCAACACCATAAGGAGACACAATCAAGGGTTTGAGGTGGGAGCAGTCAAAGCCTAGAGGAAGTGGCACATTTGGGAACCCTATCCAGTATAGTGTTCCCATGTATCATAGCCTGTGTAATCCGATTTTTTATTTTAAGCACATTAAGTCTAGGGGTGTGCCAGGCTTAAGCTATGGTGGTCTTTGCAAATTTTTGCAGATGAGGACCTAGCTAAACTATCTAACTAATTTGTATCCAATCAAACTGGAACTTAAACTGCATAGTTGTTGGTAGATCTAAGGTCCCATTAACACCTAGCCATTGTGTAGCTCTAGGCTCGAAGCTACAGAACGCTCCACACAAGGAATCCCATTGTTTTTTATGACCCCTGTTCGCACCTGAGCTTGGCTTGTAGCAAAATGCCTTTCAGCATTTTTTTCTCCCCATAGAATTAACTGGAAATGCCTTAAAATGTGCTTCACTACCATTTTTTGAGCGTTTTTTGGGCATGTTTGCTCTGGTGCTACTGCTTTCTATTGGGCCAAATAGAAAAACTGCCTGAAGTTGCGCATCTGCAAAATGCTTTAAAAACGTTCGCCTTTTAAAAAACCAAAAACATGGAAACGCTGACACCCAGGCGTGAATCCAGGCTCGAGGTATGGTCAGGCTGTAACATGTTTGGTGAGTATAACACAGGGGTAGGCAACCTCAGCACTCCAGTGGTTGTGAAACTACAAATCCCATGAGGTATTGTAAAACTCTGACTCCCAGAGGCAAAGGCATGATGGAATTTGTAAGTTGCTGACCCTTGGTATAAGATATAGAAAGCCAACTTAAAAAACACTTTGGGTTTGTTCTTCAAGGAAAAATATTTGAATGGCAGTATCTGCCTGGTGATTACAGAGAAGACATGAAGTCTTATCTATTAAAGGAATTGAGAATAAATTGTTTGAATATTCACTTCAATTATCCGATCATGTGAACAAAAAATCCCAGTTTACTTATTTCATCTGCATGTGATTGGATACTTGAACTGAATAGTCACACAATGTATTGTGTAAATATTCTCTATTCCTTTAGTTGCTGCTGCCGTCAGAAAAAAAAAGGAAAAAAAAAACAGGATAGGAATGCATAGCTAGATTGCTATTGGCTATTTCAATTTGCAATATCCAACAGCAAGCTGGCGATTGCACCCGCCCTCTGCTGCTGTCAATCACTAGAAGAGGACATGCTGGAGAACTTCAGGTCCCCCTCTGCTGATTGACAGCAGCAGTGGGCAGGTGCAATAGCTAGTTTGCTATTGGCTATTGCAAAGTGAAATAGCCAACAGGAATCTAGCTATGCATTCCTATGCCATTTTTTTTTCTGACTGACGGCGGCCGTCAGTCAGAAAAAGGTTTACTCAGAGCAGGAAAAGGTTTACTCTGCTTCATCGAGCAGAGGAAACCTTTCTGGGAGAAAATGTTTACCTACCGTAATAGCGGGAGACTCCCGGAGCGTCCGGGACAGTTGGGATGTCTGCATACGACTGTAGTAAACTACACTGTCAATTATCAATCACATTCCCAAATGACTTTAAGCAAACATTAATTGTATTCTTTTGGACTGTTATACTACCATCTGGCTGTAAACATGAGTGACTTTCATTTGACAGGACCAGAACTACACAGGCACAGCTCTGCAATATCCTGAATTAGTCTTTCTATTGCCTTCAAATGGCGAGGCAATTAACCTCAAATTGAATAGACTGTTTTGATTGCCTTCCCTGTTTTCTGAAGATAGATGTAAGATTAGGCAAAGGTCACATGAAAGCAGTTTTTAGTTCTGTGGTTCTGTCAGAAGAGAATTATCTTTAAAAAAGGATAAAAGTTTAGCAGGATCAGAGCCGCCGACTGCCACTTTGCAATGACGCAGTGGCTGTCAGGTCAGTGAGCTGTTTGCATATGGAGAGTTTCTGCTGAAATAAAAATCACTGTAATAGTATCAAAAGGAAGTTGATGTTGATCTCAAGTCATGTCATTTTATTTACAGGTGAAGGATGGGAGCAGCTGCACCCCTTTTCTATACAGAGGATTCACAGGATTACAGAGGAAATGTGGACATGATGTGAATCTGAAAAAATTGAGAATGTATACCTTGAAGGGGGTAACCTGTGATTACAGTATTTGTGTAGTGAAGCATTTCTCAACCTTTTTTCAGTCCCAGCACCCTTTAAAAGAATACAATCTCGAGGCACCCCAGTCTAAAATGTACAAACCATAATTGTAAATAAAAAGGCACTTAGCCCCTGCAAAATCAATAACAGACTCTTATCCTGGATTCTAGGGGGAGACCTTAAAACACACAAAAAACGGGTTCCCCCTTAACATCAGAGTCCCTTTCAAATCAGGAGCTTTTGTTTACACCAGAGCTCCCTCCCCTTTCACATAAGCATACCCCCTCTTTCACATCAGTCTCCCTTTACATTAGCATCCCCCTTTACATCAGAGCTCACTTCTTTCACACAAGAGTCCCCCTCTTTCACATCAGAGCTCCCTTCTTTCACATAAGAGTCCCTGCTTCACATCAGGAGACCTCTTCACATCAGAGCCCCCCTTTCATATCAGGAGCCAGCGCTGTGGCAGCATGGCAGAAGGTGGAAAGCAGAGCAGGTGCGCATGAAGGAAAACTACCATGCTTTTCTGAATAGATTCTATAGTGTTGGCAACAATTTTAAGCTGCCGCTAAGGAAGCAAGAACACACCACAGGGATGCGTGCTGCACTATATTGCCAAAAGTATTGGGACACCCCTCCAAATCATTGGATTCAGGTTTTCCAATCACCCCCATGGCCACAGGTATATAAAATCAAGCACCTAGGCATGCAGACTGCTTCTACAAACATTTGTGAAAGAATGGGTCGCTCTCAGGAGCTCAGTGAATTAAAGCGTGGTACCGTGATAGGTTGCCACCTGTCCAATAAGTCCATCCGTGAAATTTCCTTGCTACTAAATATTCAATTGCTAGGGGTATTATAGCAAAGTGGGAGCAACTGGGAACAACAGAAACTCAGCCACAAATTGGTAGGCCACATAAAATGACATAGCTGGGTCAGCGCATGCTGAAGCGCACAGTGCGCAGAAGTTGCCAACTGTCTGCAGAGTCAATAGCTACAGACCTCCAAACTTCGTATTGCCTTCAGATTGGCACAACAACAGGGCTTAGAGAGCTTCATGGAATGGGTTTCCATGGTCGAGCAGCTGCATCCAAGCCTTACATCACCAAGTGCAATACAAAGCGTCCGATGCAGTGGTGTAAAGCACGCCGCCACTGGTCTCTAAAGAAGTGGAGACGTGTTCTCTGGAGTGACGAATCCCGCTTCTGTGTCTGGCAATCCGATGGACGTGTCTGGGTTTGGCGGTTGCCAGGAGAACGGCATTTGCCTGACTACATTGTGCCTAGTGTAAAGCTTGGTGGAGATTATGGTGTGGGGTTGTGTGTGTATATATATATATATATATACACACACACACACACACACACACACACACACATACATACATACATACATACATACATA
>NW_017306968.1:692176-741465 GCF_000935625.1 Nanorana parkeri
ATGTTACTGAAAAATGAATAGGCCCATTTCAGAAAGGTGAAAATGTCTCTTGAGCATATTTGGATGCAGTACATACATCTGTACCTTGTCAAGCTGCCTTCAGCCCACCTTCTTCCAGTGTATAACAACGACTTTCTGTCCTAGACCTTCTACCTGATAAGGTTTTTGTGAGGCTGCTTTCAGAGCTCACCGCCGTAAAAATTACAGGAATAAGGCCATTTTTCTTCTCCCACAATCGTTTTACCTCTGTTCCTCTGTTTTATACCTCCAGCACTATAACAAATGGAAGCGTGGCCTGGTAGCATAAAATATTTCTGGCAAAAATTTGAGCAGGGTATTCATGTGAATTTTTTAGATTCGCCCTAAGCAGATAGGGCCCGTAAAAATGATGGCAGAGTGCAGAAAAATGTATATGGAGGCGTTTACAAACTCTGACTGTACAGTACTAGAGGGTGAAATGATAAACTGATATCCAGAGTTACAGCATGTTGCTGTCTACTTTAAACAGTTGCGTAATCAGACTCCATCACCACACAATTAAAGGAGTTGAAGAGTCCCGGCATACACTATCCTGTTATAACATCAGCATTGTAATAGGAATACATACTAGACTTGTTTTTTATAATGCAATCAAAGCTCACTGGAAAAATCCCTTTTATGTAGTGAATGCTGCCTTCCATCTGCCCATCACTTTCATCAACTTCCTTGATTCACAGTGTGCTTTGTAGCTCTTTCCCTGCTGCTTGATGTGATGCAATCTTGATTTTTCAAGACTACATATACCATCATGCATTGCTTCCAGCAAGCAATGATAATGTTATATTGTTCAGACGTTGATTTGCAGTTCAGAAGGCAGGCTCTGCAAATTGTTATCTTCAATAAGTACATTTAGAAACTTCTAGATAGATATGGGTATTAGGAGTGGGATCATACTTATAGAAATTCAATACAGTTTAGAAATACATATCAATTTTTAGTTTTTTACCATAGAGACCCTTTAATTTTAACAAAAATCTTCCCATAAGATTGTAATTGCAATAAACACGTTTTATTCATGTCATTTAAGTGTAAAAGCCTCGCTTTGGTCGACATCCAAAAGCCCTGAAACTGCTACTGGGCACCGATCATCTTGGATGTGATGTCAGCCTCCTTTGCTGTCACTCAAGTTAAACTCTCTAAATTAAAGGATATATAGGGGAAGGGCAGAGGAGATGTGCCAGCACAGACAGTAATTAGGCCCTCCAGAAGAGCAGAGTGCTATACCATGCAAGGAAGGACGGGGCTGTGCTAGGGATTTGACCCTTCTGGGGAAGTCAATTTTTCCAGCAAGTTTAAAGGCACATTTCAAGCGAATTACAATAATTTATGGAAAGGTGACAAAGTCTCTTTAAATCTGAACTCTAGGCTTCAATGTTAAAGCACCACACTCTTTACATCCCCCTTATTTCACACCTTCCTGCACATATTCAGAAAAATACCTTCAAAAATTCTGCTTACCCCACTGGCAGCATTACCCACATTGAACTTAGGCAGAGGAATGATGCAACCACCTAGAGCAGGGTTTGGCAACCTCAGCACTCCAGCTTTGGTGACGCCTCTGGGAGTCATGCCTGTGGCTGTCAGAATCTTGCCGTGCCTCAAGGGACTTACAGTTCCACAGCAGCAGGAGTGCCAAGTTTGCCTACACCTGGTCTAGAATTACAATACTACTGTGACATTTTGTGCTGCTTGTCCAAAGCAATCAGGAGGTGGGACAGTAGTACCAAGCTGCATCTGAAAGCATGTTGCCATTCTTATGCTATGTGGTCGTAGTGTATAGAAGGTATGGGATGAGCACTAGAGGATATGGAGTATAAGGGCGGCACAGTGACTTATCGGTAAGCCTTACAGTTCAAGTCGGACACGATCTGCATGGATTTTGCATGTTGCCTCTGTGCTTGCGTGGGTTTCCTCTAGTTTCCTCCTGCACTCCAAAGACAAACTGGTATGTTAATTGTCTCCTGTCTAACTTGGCCCTAGTATGTGAGATAGGGACCTTAGATTGTAAGCTTTTCGAGGGCAGGGACTGATGTGGACTGCCGTATGTAAATATATGGCGCTATATAAATACCAATAATAAATATGTATTACTTTCCAAATACTTCAGCAAGTAAAACACATCCTATACATTCATTTCCACAATGTATATTGCTGTGTGGCTGGAGTTACACTTTAAAACCTTTATGATAAATCTTTTTCCTTGTATTGTTATTAGGGTTGCACAGATACCAAGTACAGTACTCGGTACAAGTACGAGTATATGTACCGATACTTTTGAGCTCCAAGACTAGACCAGAGAAAAATTCAAAAATTAGGAGGCAGCTGTCATTTGTAAGGAGCACACGGAGCTCCTGGGATTTGTACATCTCTGTTTTATTGTACGATTTTGTTTTTATAAATATAAATAAAGGGATGCACAGATACCAGTTTTGCGAGTACGAGTACTGGTACTTGCCGAGTACTTACAAGTACGAGTACTGATACATTTATGTTTATTGTCATGTGACAGTTTTTCTAAAACAATACAGACTAATGATTTCAGGAAAGTGGTGGAGTGCCAGAGCCAGGTCCCAGCTGCAACCGCTGCAACCCTGGTAGTTCTCATGAAAATGCCAAGTATCTGCACTGGTACTTGAAAAGTATCTGTGCATCCCTAATTGTTATAGCATATACAGTACTGTTGAATTTGAGAAAAGCAAACTGTTCCCTTTCTTCTCCTTTCACTGCTGAGGACAGATAATATTACGTATTCTGCCCCCGCATCTTATATGGAAAATTGACAGTGGACACATCAGATGTGCAATCATTGTTGGTTTGGGCATCCGGCATTTCCTATGACTTGTATGCAGCAACAAATGATTTGTTACAGGATTAAATGACAGATACAGCTAAGAACATGCTGATATTTATTCTGAGATCTGTTCGCTCATACAAAGCTGGCAGAGGAAGAAGTAGCGGGGAAGAACTGCAGAGAGGTTCACGGAGGAAAGATGATGGGTGATGAAGTAGATTAGAATCAGGTTAGGAATGAGAGGGATCTAAGGACAGAGGAATGGAAGGAGATGGAGCTAGCAGTGGAGCGTAGACTTTAATTTTTCTTGTATATATAAGCAGATGGCAAAGCGTGCTGCATTTGAAATAAACTGCATGGGGTAAGCACACACTCCAGCCCTTTGTCTAGGCATATCACCATCGATGTTCAATCATAGGAGAGGCTTAGGTGCGCTCACGCTGTCAGCTGCCATCATGTTTTTAATATGGAACTTGAAAAAGTGTTATAATTACCATTTGCCTATGAGAATTTCCCACCACTGTACCTCTCCACATCCACTCTAACCCTCTCTGCCAGAATCTTAAACTCGTCGGAGTTTCTATGTTTCCCACCTCTCCCATACCTTTTCAGGTTTATCCATCTCTCGCCCTCAATCCTTCCATATACCTCATCTCCTCTATTATACTTCCCCAACTCTCTAATGTAGGTGGGTCCATGGATTTCCAGCAGCGAGAGATGCTAACTCTGGCTGCAGCCAGAAGAAATCTCAAAATATACTTCCTTATGCTTCTGATAGACCCAGGCAGCAATGATAATAGTGCTATTAAGGGACTACCCTCCATAGATAGAAAAGAAATAGACACTCCAATAGTAAATCGATTGCGTCTATTTATTGACGTACATTAAAAGCAAAATAATACACTTAGTGCAACGTTTCGGGGACACACAGGAACCCCTTCATCAGGCAAAACAAGTGAGATGTCCATAGATGTTGCCATAGAGCGGTACACCTCGAACACTGATTCCCAAAAAGGTTGTACTCGAGGACAGCTCCACTAAATATGCAAGTACGTTCCCTCCTCTCTAATACATCTCCAGCATCTATCAGACCAAACAGAACTTATATTTCGGAGCCCTTCTGGGTACCTGTACCATCTGGACAATATCATTTTTTTCCTAATGGAATGAGGAGATTACAGAAGAATGTGTCATTAAAAATATCCTTTCCCATTCTTGCTCAGATAATTCTCTCCCCAGACCTCGTTCCCATCTTTTCATATAATATGTATGTGCTATTGCCTCTTGCTCCCTCATAAGGCCATACACTACTGATAAAGAATGTTCAATCGATGTACTTGATACCTTTTCACACATAACTTTTTAAATGGGGTCAGAGACCTATTTAGGGTTTTGAGAGCTTTAACAGATCTTATATAATCTGATAGCTGCACAGCCTCAAGCCTTGCTTTGCCATTGGTCTGCCTCTCTGGCCATATCCCTATTTTCACCTTATTTCTCCCTGGATCCAATACATGGCGAACTTGTATTGAAAATGTATTCTCCAGGTTTAAGAAGCACCTTGCATACCTGGTGGGAACTGAGGATTTCCTAAAATAGGTGTAAGTGGTCGGGGTCTTGAGTATAAGTTATACTTAATAAATGAGGTGTTCCACACCCGTAATACTGGAGTTGATAAATATGACAGGGTAGACTGATGTGGTCTATATTCAATTGGGACCCATGGGATGTTTGAGAGAGGTACGGGAGAAATATCCTCTTCTGGCTTAACCCCCACCTTATTTTGACTATTATGAATCCATTCTAGCAATCTAGTTAGTACAACTGCTTTGTGATACAGGGCAACATCCGGTATTGCCACTCCTCCACTATTTTTTGATCTCATTAATACTCTTGCTCTAATTCGTGAAGTTTTCTGTACTCAAACAAATTTCATTGCCGCTGTCCTCAACTTCTTAAAGAAAGAAACGGGCAATAGAATTGGCACTGTGTGAAACTTATATAGGATTCTGGGTAGAATATTCATTTTCAGGACATTCACCCTTCCTAACCATGACAGGCGTAAGTGATGCCATGTGGAAAAATCCATAAAGATCTTTTAAGACCAGTCCCAAAAATGTATAGCAAACAATGTGGATAATTTCTTCGGTAGACTAATACCCAGATATGAAATATATGTGGGCTGCCATTTAAACGCAAAAGTTTCTTTAATAATAGATTGTACTTTATCTGTTAAGGATATATTTAAAAATTCTGATTTGGATAAATTTATATGAAAATCATTTAAGTCCCAATATCTCCCAAACTCTCTAAGTATATTGGGTATTGATACTAAAGGAGAGAATATGAATAATAACAGATTGTCTGCATACAACGCTAATTTATGATGTTGTGCTCGAGAAGTTATACCCTTCATCGATGAATTTTGTCTTAGGGCTGCTGCCAGGTATTCCATTTCTATACCATATAGTATAGGTGAAAGTGGGCATCCCCGATGGATACCATTATATATGGGGAAGGGGTCGGATAACATACCGTTAACTTGTATCCTTGCTGTAGGATGTACATATAATGCCATCACTTTAGATACAAATAGCTCTCCTAGTTCTACTTGCAAAAGGGATTTTCTAAGGAAATGCCAATTAGCTCTATCAAATGCCTTTTCGGCAACAACCAAAGGAAGGCATAGGGCCTTTTTTTCCCCTCTGGGCTAATGCTATCAAACTAATAACCCGAGTGATACTATCCCTGGCTTCTCGCCCCTAGACAAAACCCGTCTGATCTGAATGATAAATCTTAGGCAAGACCCTTTTCAGCCTAGTCGCTAACACTTATGCATATAGTTTAACATCAATATTAATAAGGGAGATTGGACGAAGGTGTCCGCATTCTGAAAGATCTTTCCCTGGTTTTGGGAGCACCGAAATATGTGCCTCTGATGATTGAAGAGAGAAGGGACAAGAACCTGTGACAGAGTTACATACCTTCTTAAAGAAAGGTCCTAATTGGTCCCCAAATTGCTTAAAAAAATGAGCCGTGTATCCGTCTGGGCCTTGGGCCTTACTAACCTGAAGATAAAATATTGCCTCCTTTATTTCCCTTTCTGAAAATATTAAATTTAATTTCACTCCATCTTCCATGGTAAGCTTTGGTTAAACTGTTTTGTGTACATATTCTCTGATTTTACCTAAAAAATGTCTTGTGACATATCCGAGTATTTAACACCTATCGGATATAGAGAGGCATAAAACTCTCTGAAGGTTTCTTCTATGGTAGATGGTAAATATTGGTAAGACCCCTGTCTATCTTTAATTCGGGCAATATAAGAGTCAAGAGCCCTTGGGTGAAAGTTTCTGGCTAACATTCGTCTTCACTTATTTCCTTCCTCATAATGATGTTTCCTATTTTTATCTATAGCTATTAATGTCTGTTGATCTAGACTAGAGCGTATACATCCCCTCACCTTTTTTAATTGGGTAGAGTATAAGAGTGTTACATCAGCTTTATTCATAGCCCCCAAATCATGTAGTTGTTGAAATAACCCCTTCAATGTTTCTACTCTCTCTCTCTTCAATCTGGACCCGTGTTTAAGAAGAATACCTCTCACCACACACTTAAGGGCCTCCCATTGTATAGGACACAAAGTGGTATCATGTAGGTGAACCTTTATAAATTATTAATTGTGAGAGCAGTGGCATAACAAGGGGGTGCAGCCTGCACCCAGGTGCCACAATTGGAGGGGTGACACCAAAATGACTCACAGTCATTTTGGTGTCACCCCCTATGAAAAGTCGCGCACTCGGTCACGCACCGAGAGCCAGACAGTGTCAGGAGAGAGGAGGAGACCTGGCGGCATACCTCATCCAGCCGCGTGAACGTCCCCTCCTCTCTCCGCCGGCGTCCATCACCAAGATGGCTGCCGGCAGGTGTCAATAAGACAACCGTGCATGCGCAATACTGTCATCAAGCAACGTAACACGCATGCGCGATGACGTCGCGGCGGGGTGTCAACCGGTCTCCACTCCGGGTATCACCCAGCCTCGGGACGCCCCTGTGTGAGAGTCACTTCCTCCTGACAAGCACTGTTTTTTAAATAAATTATTATTCAGTCTCCGTGTTCTTATACCTTAATATCCCTGACCCACATTTAATGTCAATAACACTGGTGAGTTATCAGACCATAATATTGGACCCATGGCAATCTCTGGTAAATAATCCAGAAGCCGCTGATGCATCCATATGTGGTCTATGCAACTATACGGCTTATGTACCATAGAATCATATGTGAAATGTTTCAGTGGGGTGTAATATATGCCAACAATCAACTAGTTGAATTCTAAACATTCTAGACCAAAGTCTATTAATAGCCTCCCCCGAAAGAGAAGACTTACCTATTGTATCCAGGTCTGCGTCAAAAATTAGATTCATTACTCCCATCACCAATCTTGTGCCGGCCCCAAATTGCTCAAATCTACACAGTACCTGGATACAAAACGTATATAGGCCTCTATTTGGGGCATAAATATTAGCAAGTGAAAACAGATGATTAGCATAAAAAGAATTTCAAACACACATACTGTATCTTTCTTATTCATCCGTATCTATATCTGTCATGGTGATTTGCACATTATTATGAATCGCCACAGAAACCCCCCTTGCTTTTTTATCTGGGTTAGAACCATGGTACCATTTCGAATAATATTTATTTCTTATAACTGGACTTAATCCTGTCTTAAAATGAATTTCCTGTAGGCATAAAAGATCTATATTTTGCTTGTGTAACCTAACTTGGTGGGGCAAGAGCTGTCACAGCCTCTACTCTGTGTTAGAGGTGTGAGCTCTGTGGATGGCTTGGACCAATGGCAAAGCACCATTGGTCCAAGCTGTCCAATCAAAAAAAACAAAAAAAAAACATTGAGGACATCGATCTCGCTGCCTCACCAGTGACGAGCAAGTGAGGGACAGGGAGGCTCCTCCCTGTCTCCTCCCCACACAGCTTGGTTACCGAGCTGGGGGTGAGGCTTCAGCGGGACAGGGGTGGAGCTTTGGCAGGATGGGGTGGAGCTTCGGCGGGCTGGGGGATGCTTCACCCAGCACAGAAAGCACGGCACTTCACTGCTACATATCCACGTCTTAGGCCAGGTTCCACTAGGCAATGTACCTTGCTTTTAACTTTTGGGTTTGGCTCCTTAGTTTAAGACAAACCTTTCTTGTGTCTTCTATTATTACCATTATCTATTGAGGAACCGTTGTTAGCCTTACCTCTTTTCAAGGGGCTTCCCTGTAGGCAGCTGTTCCAGAGTAGTTGAGAAGAGAGGCTACGGAGAGTAGGTGAGAAGGGAGGAGAAGATAGGGAGAATAGGTGAGAAGGGATGAGAGGATAGGAAGAGTAGGTGAGAAGAGAGGATAGGATAGGAAGAGTAGGTGAGAAGGGAAGAGAGAGGAGAGGAGAGTAGCTGTGAAGGGAGGAGAGGATAGGGAGAGTAGGTGAGAAGGGAAGAGAGGATAGGAAGAATAGGTGAGAAGGGAGGAGAGAATAGGAAGAGTATTTGAAAAGGGAGGAGAGGATAGGAAGAGTAAATGAGAAAGGAAGAGAAGATAAGGAGAGTAGGTGAGAAGGGAGAAGAGGATAGGGAGAGTAGGTGAGATGGCAGGCAGAGGATAGGGAGAGTAGGTGAGAAGGCAGGGAGAGGATAGGAATAGTAGTTGAGAAGGCAGGGAGACAATATTGAGAAAGAAATGGTAACTAAATAAATAAATAAATATAAATAAATTTATAACCAGCCTTTGTAGCAAGGTGCACATGGGAAGGATTGCAATAATACAAAACACACAAAAAGCACACCTGCCTGCTAGCCTGCAACAAAACAAATTACCCTGTCAATAGTATGCGTTAAAAACAGAGGTTTTAGTTGCACAAACCTTTGGCCAAAAATATGTAGAAGCCACACTGCCGCGTCAAGGCACCTCTGTAAAGTGTGGTCCTAACTCTATTTATAGGAGTCTCCAAGTGGGAGCATATTAATGCAGTCGATAAATTAAATGCAGATGTACCTGGAGGTAGCCTACTCCTCCACAAAAGGTGCATTTTGGATTGCTGGGCCTCCAGTGCATCTCTGCACCAGAGGTGCCTTGACAGGGTGTGGCTTCTACATATAACTTTGTATAACTTTATGTTTTTTTAACCTAGACACACGCTAGACCTTTCCCGGAGTTCTGCTTTAATTTTTGTTCTAGGGTTAACATTTACTTTAATGCCTCAATATGACAAAATGTGTGTCACTGTCTTAAATCATTGTTAACACTTCCAAAAAGTCATAATATATGCTAAATCCTTTTGATTCTGATTGCGCTCAATCTATTTAGTAATCTGTATCATGGTGTTCTATATTCTGCTCACAATCATTATATGCCTACCCACTAGAATATTCCCAAACTGATATACCCAGTCTGATTACATTAACCTTTGGAACTGAAATTAATATTATATATTTATTTTGTCAAATGTCATATTTTCAAGCATTTTGCAAAAATAAAAATGATCACTTCAAGCAGTAAGACGTTATTGGGAAGGTTTTAGGACTCCTCATGCATTTGACAGCCAGAGAATTGGCATTGGAAGCAATGGCAGCTCAATGTATCTGTAATGACAGGTCTAGCGGATGTGATAGGTCCTCTTTATGGAGACATCAGGGGTCTACTAGACTCCTAATGTCACCTTTAGACCCCAAAGAAGCTGATGAAGCACACATTGTGCTTTATCAGCTTCTTCTCTGCCTACAGCAGCTGGAGAAATGATCCACTGAAAGCGAAAGTGATGTAATACCCCTCTCAGTATATACAGTTTCCCAGCACACTCACCAGCCAGCATGCATTTTCTGCAGAAGACGTGTATCTAAACCTCTGTTTTTAACCTTAGCGGTGAGACAAGTTTTTTTGCATGCTGGCTGGTGAGTGTGCTGGGAAACTTTTTGCTGTTGTACTGTATGAAGCCCTTCCATGCGCACCTTGCTGTAAAGGTAAACGAAACGAATTGATGAGCACATTTGCCATTTGTTTTGCTTGACTGATTTGGTGCAGTAACGCATGGGGGGTCTCAGCTGCTGTTGTGATGTGCGGGGTCCCTTGGGCGTCCCTGTGCCTTTAAGGAGGTTGGGTTTCCTCCTGACAAACCTGCACCCAATTTTATCTTTTGCCACATGTGCTCCAAGATGGAGACTCATGGTTTAGAGTTAGGACCCCACTATATAGAGGTGCCTTGGCGAGGCGGTGCGGCTTTCACATTTTCTGCAGAAGACGTGTAACTAAAACCTCTGTTTTTAACCTTAGCGGTGAGACAAGTTTTTTTGCATGCTGGCTGGTGAGTGTGCTGGGAAACTTTTTGCCATCACTTTATCTAGTCCCAAACAAAAAAAATGGGCAACTGTCTTTTCCTATCTTGTACTGTAAAGCTACAATTATTTATCTCAGGCTTTCAACTCTGCCTCCTTGAACTGTAGTGTGCTGTCTGTCTATGTGCTATGATACTAGCAGAAACAGAATGGGATGTCATGAATCATTTAAAGAAGAACTCTGGGCATATTAAACATTAACCCTTTCAGAAGGGCTACCACTGTATTGCAAGGGTTATGTGCTCATTTTGGTCTAGGACCATAAACAAAAAAGATATACTCATTTGATCCTTGGTCCTGTGGCGGTCTGTGTTCACCTCTCTCTCCCTTTTCTGTGGAATGTCCCTTGGCATCCTCACATCAATGCAAGGGAATGGATGTGATGATGTCACTGGTCCTTAGACCACTGGAGCCCATGAGAGGGCTGCGGAGACCAGTCTAGTAGCCTGGCAGGACCAAAGATCAGGTGAGTATGTCTTTTTTTATTTTAGACCCTAGACCAAAACGAGCACTTAACTCTTGCAGTGCAGGGGTAGCCCCACTGCAAGGGTTAATGTTTACTATGCCCAGAGTTCTTCTTTAATTCTGGTGACAGGGCCGTGCCCCTTTTTCTCACTTCAGCAACCAATGAAGGCACTCCCGCTCTGTTTAACCATTTGGGCCCCCACGCCTTTTTCTCCCTAAATCCCCTCGAGTCCCAGAGCATTTTGTTTCATTAAGGTGATGTCTTGGTTCCGCATATTTTTCAGGACAGATGGCACTTTAATTTGGCAGCACATTTTGATACAAATATTTTTAATTCATGTTTTTTTATTGAAAAAATAAATTTTCCTGTAATTTTTCCTATTGCAACATTAATGTCATTTGCACACCCATCTTGAGCATCAGGCTTTGTTGAATATAATCAACAAAGACTGATGATTAAAATAATATTGCCTTAATGTGACTTATGTAATGTAACCAAGTGGTTAAGCTCAAAGTAAATCTATCCATCCTTTTTTAGGGAGAGTTTTTGTTCTTCTTCCTGTGATGCTACATTGTGATGCACGCTGGGGGGAAAAAAACATTTGCGTCAAAGTAGAATTAAAGTCTCTAATTTTTTGGGATATATCTATTGCTAGCAAGCAGTAGATATATGCCTCATGATTTAAAAAAAAAAAAAAATTAGGCAAATGCCTAATTACTTACCTGTTCCAGTGCCGCTCACTCCCGGCTGAAGTACTCCCGGGCTCCCAAACAACTGTGAAGAAGTGTGTGTGCGCATGCGCAGTAGGGGAGAAGACAGATACTGAAGTTCAATGGACGCAGCCGGGAGCACACACGCCGGACAGACACCGTGGGACACGAGGAGTCTGCGGTGCATCAGAGACTGGCATCAGCGTTGGAGGGACTGTCGGAAACGGTTGGAAGGAAGAAGATGATTGCAGCAAGAGGCATTAAATAAGGTAAGTGCTTACAGCAGCAATGGGGAGCGGGGGGATGTTACCTTTAATGTCACTTTAATTGTTAGCGTAACAGTATTATTATTTTTATTATTACATAGGATGTAGCTGTGTGGGGATGAATTGTTTGAGAGCGTGATGGTTCAGTGGTTAGGTTGAGGTGGGATGCCTAACTGCTTATAATATAGTCCATGCCTTTAACTGTAGTATACATTTTTTGTTTTGGCAATCTGTGTCCCATTGAAGATTTCCCTTTGCTTCCTGACCTGTAGATACAACAGGAAGTGAGAGGAAATCTCTAATGTAACAGTAGTCACAGAAAAATGTGCCACCATTGGAACCAAATGTACCCTATATTGCTGTTCTGGTGACATTTGTGACATTCATGTGACATTCTGGTGGACTTCCTATCACTTTCTTTATGCTTGCCAGGACAAATAGAAAGGGTGACTCTCCCCAGCAGGGACACAGGCAACAATAAAAAAACATGTATGAGGGGCTAACCCTACCCCATGTCAAAAAAAAAAGCTTTAGATTGAACTGTACATTAAAGTTATTATATAAACTTTATTTTATTGTTTATCCGATTAACCGATTAATCGAACCTAATAATCGGCTAACTAATCGATTTTGAAAATAATCGTTAGCTGCAGCTCTAATTATTATTATTCAGGATTAATATAGCGCCAACAGTTTGTGCATCCCTCTACGAAATAGGTATTGATGAATACTTTAGGATGCACTTCTTAATTTTTCATCAAACTCTGGGATGACTACCTAAAGATCCAAGCTCAATTTTTTAAAATATTTACTTTAGAGTTAAAGTCGATAGTCACTATAGTTAACAATACACGTTACTATAATGTAAAGATTTGGATTACAGTTGGCATGGATCCATGGATAGTCATCCCAGTGTGCGATGAGAAGTTAAGAAGTGAAACGTATTTTGGCATTCTAAAGGGGACTTTTTTCTTTGATCACAAGAGTTCTGTAGCAGTGTCTTCTGACACAGAAGATGAAAGCTGCTTTAGGTGTATGAAAATACTAGCTGGGGGAGGGAGTTTTGTCTGCTTCAGGGAGTGGTGCTGAAACTATTTCAGATAAAGACTTACATTTGCATACATCTATTTATACACTCAAATTATCCATCAATGTTTTGCTAGATCACATTTGGATTCTAAGAAGTGCGAGTGACGTCAAAACGTCAAGAATTTTCTTTCAAGTGACTGACAGACATAGACGTGTACTGCTTGCTTGTCATTTTCCATATGCCAGTACATTAACCTCAATCCAAAATGAATATATGTATTAGGAACTGCTAACTGCAGACGTTCCTTGAATGTTTCTAACTCGGGCTGCTTTAAGACATAAGTGCACCTAGGGAAATCATATGGTTCTTGCACCCACATTCATATTTAGAGGTGAGTGAACCAACTGACTGACATGTATCCCACAGATATTTGCCTCTGAGAGTTATGTCTGTGGCTGTCGATGTCTTGCAATGCCTCATGGTTTTGTAGTTGAGAAAATTAAGAAATATGCATAACATTACAAATGATGATGGTTTCAAGCAAGAGAAAAAAAGGAAGGGTTGGATAAGAATTGTAAGAGACTAAGTTAAGAAACATATTGGCATCAGAAGAAAAGGGCTTCCGCAAAAAGACTATAAAAGGTTATGACGTAAGGAGACGAAATTGCCTGAAAAGTAGTTGAGCGAAACTGCAGGGAAATAAACAGACATGTTTCTTTTACAAGAATACCCAACTCAGGGCAACATTTATACCAGCCAATAAGTATTACAATAAAAAGGTGAACAAAACATTACAATGAACTCTTCAATGAAAGCTGATCAGCTGAGGAAAGAAGACCTCTTAGAATTTAGAAAATATAGAGAAAAATCTGTGCCAAGTTCTGTATATAAAATTATATCTATTATTATAGCTGCAAAGTTAAACCTTACATAGAAGAGGGGCTAGGAGAATACCAAGCAGACTTTAGGACTGGGAAGTCAAACACAGATCAAATATTTTCTTTGAGGCAACTACTTGAAAAGACATGAGTGTGGAACAAAAATACATTATCTTGAGCTTAGTGTTTTTAAAGCATCATATAATGGTATTCTATAAAGATAGTTATATAGAGTTATGAGGGGAGAGGGCATACCAGAAAGCTAATCAGTAGGGATGCACTGATACAGATACTAGTATCAGTGCCGATATCGAGTACTTGGGCGAGTACTCGTACTCGCCCATATGCTCCCCATGCTTATCCTGATACCGAAACTTCCGGTATCAGGAACACGGCTGGCATGTAATGACTCGCCGCCCGGCTTCCTGATTGGTCGGGAAGCTGGCTCCCTGCTTCCTCGTCACCTGGCTAATCAGGAAGCCGGGCGGCAAGTCATTACTCGGCTTCCTTAATGGGACTTCTGGTATCGGTATTGGCGACTACCGAAAAAAAATATCGGTACTGGATACCGAAAATCCCTACTAATAAGCATGGTAACATTTACCATTGCAGGTAGTACAGCGCAGGCACACATCCAGTTTTCCTTATCAGAAGCAGTAGTGTTATCAATGAATGAAGAATTGGTAATGCGTTGGCATGTATTCTAATATGGCACTAAAGAAAGTTATTGAAAAGACAGAAACACAAACCACAAGCCACATATTTGAACATTTATAGATAACAGGGCCTACTGATGATATTGGCATGGAATCCACCTGGCAAGTGCTAAGGATGTATTAGGTTATACGTTTCCCCAGAATTGAAAAATGGACCACAGGATAGATTTAATAGGTAAACTGAGGAAAGCCAAGTTTTTGTGTATATCTACAATGGAGGGAATAGGCAAAAGTGTGCGATGAAAAACACAGACATATGAATTAGAGTAAGCTAAATCTTTTTCTTACCTTGGCACAAAGGTAAATTTAAAAAATGATGTTAGCAAATAAAAAATTTACATATAATGATTGGAAGAGGATGTTTCTGTAGCGCACAAAGGCAGCTAAATCTCATCCTCTGGAAAAAAACAACAAGGCTTCGGCTGTATAAAACTCGTATAAAAAAACAATTTTCTTGCATTGAGCCCAATGCTGTCCTTTTGTTCAAGCAGATAAGAGGTTTGATGTTTTTAAAAAGAAGGTACTTGGGGAAATATATTGAGATATACTTGGAAACAGATTGTGTAAATCTAGATATAAGAATGAACTTTAAAAAGATGTAAGGAATGTAGATTATTAGCAGTAGTATGCATTGCTTGACTAAAATGGGCTAACCATATTAAAAACATGACTGAAGATCATATGCAAAACAAAAAAAAAGGATCCAGAAAGCAAAATAAAGGGCCCGTTCATAAGGTAGAGTGGATATTGCTTACCACTCTCTGTAAGATACCACACCACAGTATTATTTCAATCTTTGCCTGCATTTCTAATTGCATTCGTAAAATCTGCAGTGTCCCACAGATTGTTCTCTACATGACTCTGCAGATAACACTTCACGATTGAAGGAGAGGTTGGTCACATGACTTTGACAAGTTATGTGAGTGGGCTCTCCACCTCCCAGCACTTTTTTCATTATTTAAAAATGAATGGAAGATTCCCAACCAAGCAATACGCTAAGCACATTTGTAAAGAGCAGTGCGGTGCTGTATAAATGTGTGTATGTTTGATTAAAGCAGATCATAAGGCCATACCGCTGCTTTACAAATTGGCATTTAGTGTAAAAGAACACATAGGATGACCCAGACAACTCAAACAATAAAATCAGTAAGAACACAAGAAAAACAGGAATTTTGTGTTACCTGTAAAATCCCTTTCTTATAGTACATCACAGTACACAAATAGTTGAATTAACCACTGGGTTATTCCGCTACTCTCAAGTGATTGGACATGGACAAACCAATCATAGTCCTGCATAACCCCTCCCACTCTTAGCCTGTCTCTGTATTGTAGCAAACATTACAGAGTAGATCACAGAAAACAGGGGCTTAGATTCTGGATCGGGATCCTGTGATGTACTCCACTCCAGTCAACATGTCCACAGTGTCAGACTGGCAGCACTGCACAAAGAAACAGACATGTGATTGAATTAGATTGCTGACCCTCGCTCTCTTATTCTCAGTACTGCTGTATAGGCGATTCAAGGCGTTTTGTAGGTATATATACTAGCTGCAATAAAATGCATTTCATGGCACTCAAAATGCATACATAAGAGGATTAAAGTCATTTTATTACTGAAGTGCTACATGCACACTCTAGTGCTAATTCTGCAAAGCCATACTAATGCTATGTCTTACCATTGGTGAGGGTACTACATTAAAGGAGAACTATGGGGTTAGGGCCTTTCCCCATAGTTCTCCTAAGGGTAACGGGAGGACACAAACTAGTGTCCTCCCATCACCCAAAGCTCAGTATACCGCAAGCTACAGCTCGCGGTATACTGAGACGCCAACGCAGGAAGGAATCCCGACAATTATGTCTGGATCCACCCAGCTGCGTGAGTGACAGCTGGCTCTGCCTATCTGCCCCCTCCCCGTCCGTTCCGCCAGTCAGCGCTGGAGATTGGACAGGGGAGGGGGTAATCTAGTCCCTCCCCTGTCACGGCTCTCTGCCGGCACAGGATCGAGAAGTGAGCGGGCGCCAGTATCTGTTCGCTCACTTCCCGATCTACTGAGCCGCCCTGTGACAGTTTCATTGTCACAGGTCGGCTAGAACTATGAGGCTGAGTGAAAATAACTTACCTCATAGTTCTCCTTTAAAGACTTAGATTTTAACAAAGTAAAGCAAAGCAGACATATGGCAAGGTTATGCAAGGAAAAACACTGAAGAAGTACATTTACATCATTGGGAGAAAGTAAAAACTTTCTTGAATAGGTAATAGTGCTGACAGCCTGTGCATGTCTCATACGATAAATCAATGAAAGTGTAACTCACATTTCATTACCTTTCTGACAAAGCTAATAATGTAAGGCTGAACAGTAAAATAACAAACCTTGTATCTTTTGTTCTTTGTCTATCTGTCATATAAGCTATTTAAGTATCCAATGTGCCCACTGGGAATGGTTCAGGTGAATTTATTTGCCACAGTGATCTGCCTACGGATCTCAATTCTGTACAATAAATGTTATTATGGTTAATTTCCAAAGTATTCACATCTTTATTACATCAATTCATAAAGGAGACTGAGGTACAAACTTTAAACAAAGCACTAACAAAAAAATGTGACAAACAGAGGGGCAGAGGGTTCTGTCCGAACAATGTTCTAAGAGGTAAAAAGCACAGAAAAAAGGTTGATTGTGATGAGAGCTGGTCACTGACCACTGGTTGGTAATGCCAGAGAGGATGATGGATAGGCTGTTTTGTAAAGGAGCATTGTTTCAAATGTATGAGCAAATCTAATATTGCTGGTAACATATTTCCAGAGATTGGGGCTGTGCATGGAAATTAAATGGAAAATGGCATAAGGGAACTCACTGGTCAGTGGAGGAACATGACGTGTTGGAGAATGATTGATGGAGGAGTTGAGAAATTTAGGTGTGCCATACGTACTGAAATATATTGAAGGAAAGGCAAAGTAAGTTGGATTTCATTTTTAGGTTATAGAAGAGGTGAAGCAGGTGTGGTGAAAACTAAAGATAGGTCCCACAAAACTGTTCAGGGTAAATTGGAGGTAAAAGTCTTTAGGAGCATGTTTATAATGCTTTGAGCTGAACATTCACTGCAGACTCTGCACACATTACAAAGAGAACCATTTCTTCTGTTTGTATGGCACATTAAAGCTGACCTTTACTGTCAAAAATCAAATTCTACCAATGCATTCCTCTGTATGAGGATTAATAATAACAGACATGTCAGGTCTAAAATGCTGTGATTTTGAAATACTTACACTTGCAAAGCATTCACTTCCTGCTTTGAAAGGGCAACATGTCTTCAGTTTGGAAAAGCAATGCACACTGGGATTGCCTTGACATCAGCAGAGCATTGCTGGGAAATCGAATTTGTAATTCTTATGCGATCTCAGGGAAAGGCATTTTCCTCCCGTGGGATGATTTGCATGGTCACATGTCCTAAACATATGTCTAGTCACATGTGCCAGAAATCAGGAAGTAATAGGAGATCTAGTAATCTGCCCTTAGTAAACATGGCCACTGTCAGAAGACTGGAGGAGAAAAGAAAAATAAGGTATGCAAAGAATACAGAGCCGGCAGTTACCTAGAAGTATGTGTTTGTAGCGTGTCATTACTAAACATTTCTTAAAGTGTGTTTGTTGTCATTTTAAAGATATGGGTAAAGGTCCGCTTTAAATGCACATTTACTAGTAGCACAGCATTCAGTGACATTTGCTAATGGCTTTTCTTCAAAGGGAAAAGACGGTTATAGTGACATTCACCCTACTGATAACCCAGCAAACCTTACTTTTCCTCTTACATTTATTCACATTTTCCTGGTGAGATGAAGTAGCAAATCATTGCCTTTTACAATTGGAAATGCTAAAGCTGTAAATCTTGTTTTCATCTATATTGTTTGGATCTCAAATAACGGAACCACTTTTCCTCCTGTCCTAAATTTCATTCACTAAGAAGTGAGAGAAATCTCAGGCAGAATCACATGCAATCACATGGAAAATTGGGTAGATGTCCCTCCTGTATTCTTAGTGAAATCACTGCACCATGACCCTGATTTTCTGAATGAGTAGAGCATTTTCAGTTTGCAATGTGAATTTTTTACTTGTCTTAGAGAATGAAGTCTAAGTTTGCTTTGCAAAGAATACCCAATCATGTGCAAAAAAACAGGATTGAAGTTGAAGTCAGCACAATTCATTCACTAGGCTAAGTGAAAATTCACATTGCAAAACAAAATTTTCATGGCTTTGTGAACTAGGGGAATTTGTTGAAAGGTTAAACATTAAAATTAACCTTCTGTTCCTTTGTTAAATGTATAGTTTCAGCACTGTGGAGAGTTCTAGCTTCAGCCTCACAATAGTTGCTTAAAGGAGAACTATGAGGTGAGTGCTTTTCACTCACCTCATAGTTCTAGCCGACCTGTGACAGGTCTGTCACAGGTCGGCTCAATAGATCGAGAAGTGAGTGAACAAATACCGGCGTTCGCTCACCTCTCGATCCTGTCACAGCTCTCTGCTGTAATGAAGTAGCAAATCATTGCCTTTTACAATTGGAAATGCTAAAGCTGTAAATCTTGTTTTCATCTATATTGTTTGGATCTCAAATAACGGAACCACTTTTCCTCCTGTCCTAAATTTCATTCACTAAGAAGTGAGAGAAATCTCAGGCAGAATCACATGCAATCACATGGAAAATTGGGTAGATGTCCCTCCTGTATTCTTAGTGAAATCACTGCACCATGACCCTGATTTTCTGAATGAGTAGAGCATTTTCAGTTTGCAATGTGAATTTTTTACTTGTCTTAGAGAATGAAGTCTAAGTTTGCTTTGCAAAGAATACCCAATCATGTGCAAAAAAACAGGATTGAAGTTGAAGTCAGCACAATTCATTCACTAGGCTAAGTGAAAATTCACATTGCAAAACAAAATTTTCATGGCTTTGTGAACTAGGGGAATTTGTTGAAAGGTTAAACATTAAAATTAACCTTCTGTTCCTTTGTTAAATGTATAGTTTCAGCACTGTGGAGAGTTCTAGCTTCAGCCTCACAATAGTTGCTTAAAGGAGAACTATGAGGTGAGTGCTTTTCACTCACCTCATAGTTCTAGCCGACCTGTGACAGGTCTGTCACAGGTCGGCTCAATAGATCGAGAAGTGAGTGAACAAATACCGGCGTTCGCTCACCTCTCGATCCTGTCACAGCTCTCTGCTGTGACAGGGGAGGAGCTGGATTCCCTCCTCCCCGCTCCGATCCGCCATCCGCTCCGATCCGCTGACTGGCGGAACGGACGGGGAGGGGGCGGGTACAGCTGGCTCTGCCTCTAGATAGGCAGAGCCAGCTGTCACTCACGCAGCTGGGCAGATCTAGACATAATTGTCGGGATCCGCTTCAGCTGCGGCGTCTCAGTATACCGCGAGCAGTAGCTTGCGGTGTACTGTGGCGTCTCAGTATACCGCGAGCTGTACCTCGCAGTATATTGAGCTTAGGGTGACGGGAGGACGCTACTTTGTGTCCCCCCGTTACCCTAAGGAGAACTATGGGGAAAAGCCTTAACCCCATAGTTCTCCTTTAAGGCCCATGAATTCCTCCACAAGACTCTGTGATCTGTGTGATCTGCTGCGGGTGGGAGATCTGTGTGCGTTGAAGTGCGATCGCCTGCAGATAATTGCAGCCTGTGCGATTACTTGCGAACAGGCTGTGAACAGCTGCAGGTGGTGGCAGCTGTCTTTGGATTATACAGCGCCTCCCATCCATAGCAGATCGCATACGTTTCACGGAGGAATTTGTGAGACTCAGCAATTCGGCCCCATTTATCAGTTTCTGTACTTTACAAATTTACAAGACATTTGCTGGCTGATACAGCTGCCAAGTGTACATGCTGCAATATAAATGATTGAAGATATGAGTCAAGGTAAAAAAAAGTATTAGAGAGCACGTAGACCCAAAATCGATTTTGTAGTATGTTTGCCATCGTGCATCACTGTATACAATTTTCTTAAGCAAATAATGTTTTTGTGAATATGTTGCAGTTTCTTAGCTGAAGATCTATCCAGTAGCAACACTTTCTGTTTCAGGCTGACAATGCAAAACTGCTGTCTCTCAATTAGTAGCAGTGCTAACAGCCTGCCCTGCACACTCCTTGAGGGCTGGTGCAGACCAGGGCGATCCGGGACGCGCGTCCGAGGACCGCGCAATTGTGCACAATTGCACACAGCGCTTGCCGCGTGGCCCCATTGATTTCAATGGAGTTGCATCCACGCAGCAATCACAGAAAAAAGGTACATGTACACTTTTTTTGCAACACATGACGCGCAGCTGTTTTAGCCACGATTGTGTTCGATTGCACAGGCGGAATCGTGGCAGGAAACTGTGCGATGCGCCCAGTGTGACTGGGATGCCATTGGAAAATAATGGCACCGCCAGCGTAATTGGCGGTAGTGGGTGA
Organism: Nanorana parkeri; assembly: GCF_000935625.1. NCBI lineage: Eukaryota > Metazoa > Chordata > Amphibia > Anura > Dicroglossidae > Nanorana > Nanorana parkeri. The sequence continues at coordinate 712,909 of NW_017306968.1, forward strand.
CTCAGTGACCACACAGCAATTTGCGCAGTATTGTGCACGATTGCCCCGCGGTCACGGATCACGCAGGTGTGAACCTGGCCTTAGTTGGCCATTGGGCTGTCTACTAGGTCTGTGAATGCCTCCAACCAACTGAAGCATTATGCACAGCAGGCTGACAACACTGCTGCTAGTGGCTTAGCACTGTCAACCTGAAATAGGAAGCTATGTTACTTGCAGGATATCCAGGTAAGAAACAAAGTACAGATTCATAAATAATGATTTGCTTAAGGGCTTATGAACACAGACACAGAGGGCTGTACACCAAAAATTGGTCATATTTCTGCACCCCAATGCTTAGAAATAAAGGGCACCAAACCAAAAGGAGAAAGAGTCCAAAAGTGCTTTTAATTGTTTTCAATTCACTGAAACACATTGACAGGTGACAGTCTGCTTCTAGGGCATACATGCTTACATGTATGCATGCACAGTATACACTTGGATCAGCAATGTTTGTATGTATGTTTATCGTCCTGCTTGGTGTGATGCAGTCTTGATTTCTCAAGACTACACATCCCATCGTGAACTGCTTCCAGCAAGCAATGATAATGTTACATTGTTCAGACATTGAGTTGCAATTCAGAAGGCAGGCTATGTGACACAAAGAAGTGCATATGCACAGGGCTGAGTGAAATTGTGTCAGTGCATTGAGGACCTACATCCTACGGACATCTTCGATAAGTATATTTACAAACTTCTAGATCAATATGGTTATTAGGAGTGGGATAGAACTTCTGGAAATGCAATATAGAAATACATATGTATTTTTTGTTTTTGACCATAGATATGATTTAAAGCTGTTTAATTGTCCTGCTTTATGCATACAACACAAAAGTTTAGCTGTGCTTTTATATTAATAAAGCACAACACATTTACAAACGTAACTGTGCATATTTACTGGGTCTCAAAACAGCTGAACAAGCATTAGGGACATAATAGTACCTAATTTACCTATTTATTAACTATGTGCTGGGAAAGGTGTAATTGGGTGTAAATGAACAAATATACAAGACAAATAAACAAGAGTGAAAAACAAGCTGAGAGAGTTTGCACTCAAAGTTGTAGTCAGGGAGAGATAATTCACGAGAAACAAGACTCATACTAAACAAGTTTCCAGAAAATCATAAATGCCAGCACTTCAGCAAACTTCTCCCAGGCTCATATCTGATAACAAATGGAAGAGAATGTGAACATCCTGCTAGGAACTATTTTCAGTGAGAAGCTTAGATAAAGCTTTGACATTCATCCCTTGAAGCAAGTACAAAACAAATCCATGCCGCATAACTGATTTAAGATATAGCACTTAAATCAATGCTCCCATCTTCAATATTGATTCATTTTTCACTAGATTACATGAGTAATGCAGCAAAGATGCTTCTTTGAATCGACATAAGTCATATACGGTTTCTTTGGAAAAGTTTCCTCCACCCTGATGTGAACAAGTGATTTCTGAGAAGGTGTTAGAAGGATTATATTTAGGGCCGGATTTACTCTCTCTGCTGCCCCAATGCCAGGTTCCTCAATGCCAGGATCCCTGTATACAGGCTGCATACAAGCGATCTCGGCGACATCGCCGAGATCACTTGTACAAAACAAGCGGCGGCTTCTCTCCTGTACATTTAGCCCTGTTTGCCCAAAGCAGGGCTAAATGTAGAAAACAACTACCCGCCTGGCGCCCGGAACTGCATGTCCCAGGCGTCGGGAGATAAGAATTCCACACCCCTGCTGCCCCTCTACTCCCTGCTGCCCCGAGGCCGAGCCTTAGATGGCCTTGTGGGAAATCCGGCCCTGATTATATTTCCAAGGTGGTATGGGAACAATTTAGAATTTCTCAGGAAACAGTTTTGGGAGTTATGCTTCTAGAGCTATAGCCACTATGGTAAATGCAGTTGAGCTGGGATGTCCACAGATCCCCCACCCTATCCCACCTGGCCTGTTTGCTTGGTTTGATAGGTAACTCCTGCTATGAATGTGCTGACTGCTGCTAACTTATTCATATTTCTGGACCTTACACAGACTCTCCATTTCCTCATTTTCCTCCAGGTACAAGATGAGAGAGGTGAGGTTACATCGGGGACCCAAGATCAGAGAGTTTTGTGCATGCCAGGAAAAGGATGATCTGAAGTTCAGCCAAAGAGTTATACTGTACCTGCAGTAAAAATACATACTCTATAGTTAACTATTTTACCTGTCCAGACCTGTTCAGTCATCCTGTGATCCTTGTGTACCATGAGCTAGACACAACAGGCAAGTGTCTTGAACTGTCAGTGCAGTGTCGTCAGACTTTTTAATTCAGCAATAATCTTTGTTATGTGAATTTAATGTTTTTTCATGCATTGTTTTTCCCTGAAAAAGTCTCCCTTGTGTAGACATCTCAAAGCCCTGAGACTGCTGCTGGGCGTCACAACAGCCTTCCACTGCAGCACCATCTTTGATGAGATGTCAGCAGCCCAAGAAGACTATACATATAGTGTATTTTGCTCAATGTGTATTTGGGGTTTTTAATGTAGGTTTTACATTAAAAAAGACTGAAAGCATTTCTAATTTTGTTTTAGATATTTATTGTATGTGAAAAGATCAGCTAAATGTAAATAATCTCATCAAAGTGTGTTACATTTTTTAAACTGTATGTTTTTACATACAGTTTGTAATTATATGCTTTATGTACATAGGGTCAGTCTCATTTGCTCATTATACAGTAATACCTTGGTTTAAGAGCATAATTCGTTCCGGAAGCATGCTTGTAATGCAAAGCGCTTGTATATCAAAGCGAATTTCCCCATAGGGAATAATGGAAATTCAGATGATTCGTTCCACAACCCAAAAATATTCATATAAAAATGATTACAATACTGTACTGTAATATAATACTGTACAAAATATAAAGAAAAATAAACCAATTTCCGGTACCTTCGTGGCCGGTGTGAGCGGGACAAGAGAGAGGAGGATTATTGTGTAGGACGACTTTCACTATCACTAACGGAATCACTGCTATCTCTTGACTCAATGGAATCTTTTTTTTTTTTTTTTAACAAGGAATCTATCCAATGTGACATTGCATTGTCGTTAAACAGACTCATCGCTCGCACTGCTACAGCCTTATTCGCTGGTGCTTTTCTACAAAATTTTGCTCTTATTGCAAGACATTGCTTGTATATCAAGGCAAACTTTTTTCAGAAATGTTTGCTTGTCTTGCAAAACACTCTCAAACCAAGTTACCTGTAAACCAAGGTATTACTGTATAGGCACAATTTGTTTCCTTCTGACCTCTTATCTCACTGATAAATTCTGTCTGTTTGAATACAATTGATTCTCTGCAGGCTTGAATAATGTCAACATTCACAATGCACATGGTTACCATGCCATCATTGCCTAGCCTGTAAGTGTAAGAATAGAGCTCAGGACAGCATTGATAAAATAAATCTTTAGCCTATAAAGGGAACTGCAGATACCACTGCAGCCTAAAGGTGGTAGTGTTTAATACTGTAATTGTAAAGTACAATTGCACTATTATAAAAAATAAAACAATACTTAAAAAATATAACTTTTTTCCTTTTTAACCTTTTATACCTATAATAATAAAAAAGAGCAAGGTTTTTATTAAAACACTATACCATTTGAAGTGCTTACATGTCTTTAACCACCTTCATACTGCTAAAAAAAAAAATTCAGGGAGATGAACATGTGTTTCTGGGGTGCTGTTTATATACAGTGCTTTAGAACATATACTCAGGCAATTAGTGCCTCAGTAAAAGGCTATGATCCGAGCTGTCAATTGACAGCTCAGATCACAGCCACGATATACAGAGCCAATCAAAGTAGCTTTGTATCTTGTGACTACTGTGAACCAATCACAGCTGAAAATAATAGTAGTATCCTCCAGGCAGAAAGGAGGATTGCAGCAAAAAAAGTCAAGGTGGGGAAGGGGGTCTTAAATTGCTATTGATTGAATAACTGAAGGATTTTGTTTTTAATGGTGGGGGGTTAAAGCGCCACTGATCACAAATTATTGATGGATTATTTTTTTTTATAGGTGGAAGGTTTAAAGTGCCACTGGCCACGAGTTTTAGAAATGATATGGTAACCCTTCTTATATTTGATCCTTTTACATCTGTGATATACTTAGCCCTCATGGGCAGGGCCCTCCTTACCATCATATGCCTTTCCCCTGGCAGCAGTTGCAATCCGCGCTCCCTGATTTCTATTTCTAGAACCAGTCCCTCCTTCTCAAGTGCCCTCTGGAATGCCCGCTGTCTGTAACAAACTCACCGCTGTCCACGATCTTCTTATCTCATATTCCTTTAACATAAAAATGGGTGTGGTTATGGGGGTGTGGCCACTAAAGGGTGTGGCCACTGAGGGGCGCTGTAAAGCTTTCTCGCACAGGGCGCCTAAAGGCCTAAGGCCGGCCCTGATGGCTCCCCTCACTACTCGCAGACTTAGACCACGTCCGCTACAACCGTGGCAAACAAATGAAACCAAAAATCTCAAGAGACATAGCCGCACTCTTGAACGACTGTGGCGAAAAACTAGATCTCTTCAAGACTTCACAATGTACAAAGCGGCCCTCCTAAAATACAATTCCTTCCTCTGTACTGCCAAACATACGTATTTTGTCACTCTCATTAACAAACTCTCATCCACACCTCGCCAACTCTTTTCTACTTTTAACTCTCTACTTCGTCCTCCACCCCCACCGCCAACTAACTCACTCACTGCCCAGGACATTGCCATTCACTTCAAAAACAAAATATATACAAATCGGGATCAGATCACCACTGTGCAGTCACCTTCCCCTATTCATGTACCAGACCCTCCATCACACTTGTTGCTCTGCTCTTTTGACCCTGTTACCACAGAGGAGGTTACAAAGCTTCTCTCTGACACCCACCTCACCACTTGCCCCCTGGACCCTGTTCCCTCACCACTACTTCGGTCACCCTCTTGCTCTATCCTAGACTCTCTTGCTCACATTTTCAATCTCTCACTCTCTCCTGGAATCTTTCCCTCCCCTCTGAAGCATGCCCTGGTCACCCCAATACCCAAAAAACCCTCAATGGACCCTACCGACCTCAATAATCTCAGACCAATCTCCTTACTCCCATTCAACTCCAAACTCCTAGAGCGCCTCATCTACAGCCGCCTAAGTCGCCACCTCGCTGATTACAACCTTCTTGACCCCTTACAATCTGGCTTTCGCCTCCTACACTCCACTGAAACCGCCCTCCTAAAAAACTCACTAATGACCTACTCACTGCTAAAAGCAAAAGCCACTATTCCCTACTCTTGCTATTAGATCTTTCTGCTGCTTTTGACACTGTTGACCACCTGCTCCTCCTCAAAAAACTCCACTCACTTGGGCTACAAGACTCTGCTCTCTCGTGGTTTTCTTCCTACCTATCTAAGCACTCCTTTATTGTCACCTACAATTCTAACTCCTCCCCTCATCTTCCTCTTTCTGTAGGGGTCCCCCAGGGCTCTGTACTTGGACCCCTTCTCTTCTCTATCTACACCATTGGTCAATTAATAACCTCACATGGCTTCCAATACCATCTCTATGCCGATGACACTCAAATCTATCTTTCTACTCCACAACTCACCCCCTCTGTGTCCTCTCGTATCACTAATCTACTATCCGACATATCCGTCTGGATGTCACAACACTTCTTAAAACTCAACCTTTCCAAAACTGAGCTCTTGATATTTCCTCCTGCCCGTGCACCTTCCCCCAACTTTTCCCTTGAGATTGTTAACACAACTACTATCCACCCCTCCTCCCATGCCAAGGTCCTAGGTGTCATCCTTGACTCGGACCTCACCTTTCTTCCCCACATCCAATCACTATCCAAATCCTGCCGCCTTCACCTATGTAACATCTCCAAAATATGCCCCTTCCTCACCAAAGAAACCGCAAAATTACTCATCCAGTCCCTTATTATATCTAGTCTTGACTATTGCAACTCCCTCCTCATTGGCCTTCCACTACACAGGCTATCATGAATGCAGCTGCCAGACTCATTCACCTAACCAACCGCTCAGTGTGTGCAAACCCCCTCTGTCAATCCCTGCACTGGCTTCCACTCGCCCAAATGATAAAATTCAAATTATTAACAATCAGTTACAAAGCAATACACAACGCCGCCCCAGGCTATATCTCATACCTGGTCTCAAAGTATCACCCTAGAGTCTCTCCCATCCTCTGGAAGTTTTTACCCCAACCTGTCCGTCTGTCGCCCACCTTGACTGCCTTTAGGCATTCCCTAAAGACTCATCTCTTCAGGGAAGCCTATCCCACCTCAACCTAACCGCTCAACCATCACGTTCTCAAACAATTCATCCCCACACAGCTCCCTCCTCATGTATCACTTCCCCCTCCCTGTTAGATTGTAAGCCCTCAGGGGCAGGGCCCTCCTTACCATCTTGTCTTGATTTGTATTGTGATTGTGATGTCTTCCCTATATTGTAAAGCGCTGCACAAACTGTTGGCGCTATATAATCCTGTATAACAATAATAATAATAATAATCGTATCTTGAATTGTATTGTAATGTTTTTCCTAAACTGTAAAGCGCTGCTCAAACTATTGGCCTTATATATATCCTGTATAATAATAATAGTAATAATACTGTATACAATTAAAAGTGTTTTGTTATATTCGTTTAATGAGTGCAAGAAATACCTGTTGATCCTGCCAGAAACCTTGTCAGCTAATAACTTTTCAGTCTTTATGCCTGTGCTGCATTGTTTTCAGTTACATGGTCCCCAGCTATCTCTGAAGAATACAGAACCCCTGCCCTCTATGTTATAAAAAAAACAGTAGAGGACAAGGTGTTTGCAGTTCTGTCCAGAGGTGACAATACTGCTTCTCCGTAGATACAGTACAGTGAATGTGCTTTGCTCCCAGCAATACAAAACACCTCCTACCTATATATAATGAAGAGTTCTAGGATGACAATGCTGCTTCCTCATAAATACTGTAGTGGGCATTGTCACCCAAGAACAGAAAGGGTGTTACTGGCAGCATCAGCATATTAGAATAAAGGGAAAAAAAGCATGAAAAACAAAAACTATCGCCGCTACCTCATCTAAAGACTGGTAAGGTGAAATATATTGAATTTTGTTTCAATACACTTTAAATAAATAATATTTTATTTAAAGCAGAACTCCAGGCACACATTTTATTAACCCTTGCAGTGGGACTACCCTCACACTGCAATGGTTAAAAGCTCGTTTGTGTCTAGGGAGGAAAATAAAAAAGTTATTGTCTCCTGATCTTCTGAGCTGGCTTGCCCATAGACCTTTCTGGTCACAAAATGTTTAAAGTGAACCTGCTGATTTGCTCTGCATGGGGTAATGAGACTAAAGAAAACTGATACAGTAAAGAAAATAAAAGTGAATTGAGGAGCACAAAGAGGGAATTGGGCCTAACACTAAAAAGGAGAAGCAGAAAGATGCAAAGAAACTTAGCTGACATGGAGACATTGTAATGGGTAGCGGCTTGGATGCAGGTGCATTTACATGGCATAACAATACTTTGCCACGAGATGCATTATTACATACACCTCAGTACTCTTGTACATTGTTTCTAGAAGGCTATACTATTTGTGCACTAAAAGCAGCAGATCTGATTATATAGCAATTATATAGCAATGGAAGAGATAATTACATTAAAAGGTAAGGGAATAGATATACAGGTAAAACTCGAATAATTAGAATATCGTGCAAAGTTCATTTATTTCACTAATGCAACTTAAAAGGTGAAACTAATATATGAGATAGACTCATTATATGCAAAGCAAGATAATTCAAGCCGTGATTTGTCATAATTGTGATGATTATAGCTCACAGCTCATGAAAACCCCAAGAACCCCAATTCCACAACCTCAAAAAAGTAGATTATTACATGCAATCAATAAAACAAGGATTGTACATAGAACAATATCGGACCTCTGAAAAGTACAAGCATGCATATGTACTCAGTACTTGGTTTGGGCCCCTTTTGCAGCACTTACTGCAATTACTTTTGCACAATATTCTAATTATTCGAGTTTCACCTGTGGGAGAAGATTAGCAAGACTTGTATGTAAATAGAATTAAAAGCATTGCATTATATTTGTGTCATAACAAGTTAAATTACATTAAACCATGTGCTGAAATAATGAGTATATAATTAATGAGTGCTTGGGGAGAAAGCAACTACAGTTACAAATAAGCTTACATGTACCCTTTACTTCCCAAGCAAATGATCAACAATTAGGAATACATTGTTCAGAGAAACTGTTCAAGGCTAATAAGGCAAAGATCAAAAGGCCTAGAAAAACAATCTTGATGAACATTACAAAGCCACCCTTTTCCACCATACAGAGAATGTTATTTCCTTTGAAATTCATTATAAGTAAAATACTTTTTCTCATATCAGTGAGCAATTTTTGGGATATTCCATCTTTAAAAGGAGCAGCCTTTTTAACACTGGGACAATTGGCACCTTTAATTTGTAATCATCCATCAGGTGTCATGACAACCTTTCACCAACAAATAAGTTCTGTATAACCTTAAAGGGTATGTACACCCTAGCAATGAACTTTTTTTATTTACCCTATTTTGGTGTATTAAATATAACATTGAAAGTGTTTTGTTGTATCTGTTTCAAAAAGAGCAAAAAATACCAATTGATAATGCCTGAAATTCAGTGCAGTCCTATCTCTTGTGCTCACTTTCTTTATTTTCTCAAGGAAAGTAATTAGCCCTCCCAATCCTTGTATTAGGACTGCAGAATGATTAGCCTATATGCTGTGGAAATGGAATAGTAGGTGGGTTTAAATAATTTGCAAGAGAAAACCGGGCAGGGCTTTCAACACTCAGTCCAAAAAATGCTGTGGGTTGTCAGCCTACAACAAGACCTAGGTGCTGAATGCATTTCTACTAGATCAACAGGTATTATTTTTGTACTTGAATGGTCTCCATAACATTAAAACAGGGAAAGATGACCAGATCCAGTGACAGGGTGAAATTACTGGTTGAAGGATAGTGAAGATTTAACAGCCAGACAGACAAAGGTGGTAACAAGAATGAGACAATAGACCAAGGGTCAGAGATCAGGAAGACAATAGTTAGTAGTATTGTTGAAGTGACTTCATAAGGAGAGGCTAAGATGTTTTCTGGAGAAGTGCCAGTTCTTTTGTCTGTCTGTCTTACCCGGGAGACGTAGTTTCTGCTGAAGGAGCAGCCACTGACCCCAGGAAGTTGGCAGCCAATGCCATCTGGCCCAGATCCTAAAATGTAACAGAGAGTTCCTGGGGTTCTGCTCCTATTACAGAAAATGTGCGGAATGTTTTAACAAGTTAGCGCAACCCTTTAATGAACTATTGAGGAGAAAAAAAAGATAACTCAAAGCCATTTGACCTGAATTTTTAAATGTAAGGGGCATAGGAAGTCCCAAGAGATGATACAAGAAGAGTGGTTCAACCAAGGTGAACAGGCCTGCCAGCAGTTAAAGTGAAGTCTAACTTATGAGACACTGCTAACACAGAGACACTGCTATAGGAGTCCCTAAGCTCTATTGCAACCTGACCCAAGTCAAAGATTGAGGCCTATTCACCCTTAGTAAGAAGGACTTAAGAAATATTTAAGTAAATGATCCCATCTGCTATCTAACTAAGAAAGTTCTTGAAAGTCACCAGTGGAGCCTCTGAATAACACTAGCACAGTGGTAACGGCCCTTCACAATAAACATGGCCATCTAGGACCAGAAAGGATATTTAACATTGCCAGAAATCAGTTTAATTAGCTTTGTATTGGAACTGAGATAGAGAATTACTTTTACTCATGTTTACGGTGTAAACAGCAGGTAGACTCTACCCACTAGAGTCATGGAGTTGGTGTGCAATAATTTCCTGTGCTTGGAGCCTAATAGCAGCCGACAAGGAAGAATCCTGGTAGTGAAAGACCACTTCAGACGATATGCACAATCGTTCCCAACACAAGATCAAACAGCTTCTATTGTCCATTACAGGCTACCTTAGAAGATTTACTCAGACCAGGGAAGAGACTTTCAAATCAATTTTATCAAAGAGCTAATGAACATGCTGGGGGTAATGAAGTCATAAACTACTCCTTAAGTCCCAGCACCAATTTCTTTGGGTACTGCATGTCAGAGGACTTGGCAGGTTAGATTTTAGCACTGAAACCACTAAATCAATCAGAATCAGCAGTACAGCGAGTGAGGGTTGGCATCCTAGGACAGGAAGTATATCGCTAGCAGAATTGCAATGTGCAAAGGAAGAAAAAAAAGCCTAAAAAAAAATAATGCAGCCACCACATTTAACCGCTTAAGAACAGTTTTTTGCACCCAGGATATAATCCACATTTTAGGCCTCAAAATTACTTAAAGCCCCCAAACATTATATATTTTCTGAAAGCCAAGACCCTATAGAATAAAATGGTGGCCATTGCCAATTTTTATGTTGCACGACATTAGCGCAACTTATTATCAAACGCAAACATTTAGTGAAAAATGCACTTTAGTTTGGGTTTTTAGGTTTGTACAATATAAAAGATGAGGTTACAATGAGTAAATGGATATCCAACTTGCCCAGGTTAAAAATTGTGTGTGTCAGTGAAATTGCGACAGAATTCAGTACCCCAAAAAGTCCATAGACAGCGCTTTAAAAGCCCCTACAGGTCATCAGTTTAGAGATATGTGTAAATATTGGCCCTAGAATTATTGTTCTCACTCTGGCGTGTGCGGCGATACCCAACATCTGTAGCACAATCGTCATTTTTGTATGTAGGCACACCTGATGCTTGTTTATGTGATGACACGCGGGGGTGGGGATTTACAAAAATGTTTTAATTATTTTTACATTTTATTTATTTCATATTTTTTTAACTGTTATTTTTTTTAACTTTACTTTAATAACTTACAAGTCCCCCATGTGATAGCATATTGGTAGTGACAGGTACTCTTTAAGGTGATGCTCGGGGTCCAAAAGACCCCTAGTGTCACCTTTTCACTTTAAATAAGCTATTGAGGTGCAGAGCACACTTCAATAGCTTATTGCTGGGCTTCAGGAGCCCAGCAGTGGCAGTTATGGTACCTCCCTGGTCCTATATAACGTGGACGAGAGCGGTGAACGGACGTTGTCACGCCGACACTCGGCAAGCTGGTCCTGGGCCCGTAGGAGGGGCAGTGGAGGCCAGGAAACACGGGGGTGTCAGGTAGGGCGGCCTGGTTACCGGATCGTAGAAGCAATCTGGCGGCAGCTGAGCTGCCAGAATCGCTGTAGTATGTGGCAGTTACATTTCATGTCTCAACCCTCTAACCACTATTTGGCAAGCTGCATGAATGCTTCGTTAATCACATAGTACGCTGCAGTACAGCGAGGCACTTGTTTAATAAAGTAATCAAACCAACACTCTGCAGATTAGCTAATAATGATCTTTTTTTCATATCATATCAAAATAAATGAAACATAGTTTATGAAAAGTCAGTATTGTTAATATACAATGTCTCTTCGACTTCACAATTTCTACACAAGGATTTAGCCAAGCAAAAGTCCTATACAGAGATTAATTAATAACACTGAATGTAGATGCAATTTTGCTCTATATTCCCACAAACACTCAAACATCTTACTAGAGATTCAATAAAATCTTACTATTTATAGCTGCAATTCTCTAGTTTGCTTACTTTGTGATCTGTTACCAATAGAATAATTATTGAATTGGAGACATTTACCATACGATTTACAATATAGGATGATCCTCATGCCACAGGCATGACCTTGCCAATATACTGTACACCTTGCTATTAGATCATTCCTGTCCATTACTTTGCTAATATGCTAGCAAATAGGAATAAGTCCTTGAAAGACAGCTAGACAAGGAAGTCTGGGGCCAAATTTGGGTTACCGCCAAATGCTGCTCACAAAATGTTCTGGTGATAGAAGAACTATTATAAAGTACTCCCAAGTTGGTACATGATACCTTTACCATGCAATTAGCTGGCTTTATCCCCAAACCCCCATCTACTTGCTTCCATGGGTCTAATGAATTGGGAATGTTCATTGATATATAGTGGACATGTTCCCTGGTCCACAGGTTCTGGACCAAAACATACCACATTTTCTGTATGCTATATGACAAGCGCCTAAACAAATGTCCCTTTAAATGTTCACTAAATAAAAACCTGAATACTCACTAAACCTCAATTAAAATGAATGACCCATGTTTGCACTGCTGCGGATCAGATGATTGCCAAGTCCTGGAAATATCAAAACCTAATAATATCCATTATCAAAATAGAGTATCCTGAACCATGGCCAATTTAAACCAGACAGCTGAGCCTATGGACAGCCCTGGGTCAAACATTTTCTGCCAACAAATTTTGACAACCGCCTTCTGGTCCTATGACGCAAAAAAGTCCACACCCTGGTGTGTATACCTCTATCCCAGGCAATTTCCTTTTTCTTTCCCTTCCTAAACTTATGACAATTCAATATAGAAATAAATATTTGTTTTCAGTTTTTGACCAAAGATGCCCTTTAACAAAGTTTATTGCAGATTCCTACTTGTTTCTGTTCTGAAGAAATAGCTGTTTGTTCTGGCATGTCCTTTGCATGTATCTCGCCAAAAATGAAATTCCTATTACAAGGGATGCCTAAAATGTTACTTATCTTTTAGTGCAGGCTTCTGTCAAAATCAGTCAGCCTATGACAGAGCAGGAAATTATTTTTTTGGGAGCATTCTGTACACCAACTGTTTACAAAACACTTCCAAATCACCATATTGCATTGAATTCTTTTTTTTACAGTTTTAGAAAATTACAGGTGATGCAGTTTTAAATGAAACAATAATATTTAATAACATTAAATTACAAAATGGCTTGTATAGAAAATATATATATATATTTTATGATTTTTTCATTTTTATTTTTTAAAGTGACGTTTCCCTTAAAATCATTTAGGCCTTTAGGTATATTTTTGTATGAACGTTCATGCAAAAAATCTTGTCAGATCTGATAATGCCATGAGAGACTTCACAGGTGTTGATGTTGTCTTTAAAAATTGATTTTGCAATTAATGGAGTTTCCTAAATGAAAACCAGATTTACTGAATTCTGTTCGTTCGAAAAACATTTTCCATCCTGCTCTTTTGATTATTTTGTCACTAGGGTCAAAAATGATTCTTGATTTGACGCCATGAACTATTACAGAATCAAACGTTCTGAAAATGAAATTCTACTGGAGTATGACCAGCCTTAGTTACAGTCTGTAATACTTGACAAAGACCATCGGTGATACTGTTTTCAACAAAAATATATTGAACAAGTGAGCCCATGATGAGCTGGACATCATTTTAAATGTCCATCTTATAAACCCAGAGATAAAAAGATTTTTATTAAAGTTTTCACTCTTGGAGGATTCCTTCTGACTATCATCTACTGTAATTTCTAGCCAGTTCATTGATTTTCATCCAACACTGGTGACCTCAGGTTATCTGTTGTGTGTTCTTCTTTGGTACAAATGTACCCTTGTGCATGGCTAATTTCATTTACAGTAATGAAGAGTTTAACTGAACCACATACACTGGTAGTTGTGGTCAAGGATGAGTGGTCTTTCCATCCCATAGAAATTGATCAGCCATGCAAGTAAGTCTCTGTATAATAATACTCCACTCACCAGCAGATTACCATGTACATTCAGCCAGATTTGAATTTAACCCACTGCATGTGGCATATGGATAAGAGCAGACAACTTCCATTGGCGATCAGTATTCTCCAGAATATGGTACAGACGGGATGGAAAAGTCTGGTTTCATCATGACCATTGCTGGTAGCATACAGTATTCAGTTCAGCCGAGTACGGGTGATTCCAGCTGTACATCGGCTGGGTTTGGCTCCGTTCGGTTCAGCCTGTTCGACTCAGCCGATCCAACATCTGGATCGGCTGAGCCGAACGCCCGGCAGTTCACTCGCTGCTCCCCCCCTCTATTCTTTTAGGGGCTGAACAGCAGAGTGTGAAAAGTAAAATGCCGCCGAGCAGCATTCGGCTCAGTTATTCTGCTTGCTACCTCCGAAGTAGCAAGCTGAATAAAAACAAATGTAAAGAAAAAAAATGGCATGGGGTCCCCCTTCCAAAACATACCAGGCCCTTTAGGTCTGGTAGGAAAGTTAGGAGGGACACCAAGTTAAAAAAAAATAAAAATTGTGGGGTTTTCCCCCCAAAAAGTCATACCCTTTAGGTCTGGTAGGGGAAACACAACCCCACAAAAATGGGGGGGGGGGCGAATGTGAGGTGCCCCCTAAAATCCCAAGCAAGCTTATTTGTGTATCACTCAGCTGTAGATCCTCAAATCGCGTCTGAATTCTTGCTGGGTGACATTGTCCTTCCTTCTGATCCCTCTATGTGCTGTAAAGTAGCGACTGCTCCAAGTTCACTCCTGTAAAGGACAATAACTTCAACTTCAATACAAATTAGTAAACTAAATGTAGAGCGAGCTTGGAGCAGTGGCTACATTACCTCCAGAAGGAAGGACAGTGTCGGCACAAATTCAGAGATGATGTGAGGATCTACAGCCGAGATACACAAATAAGATACATTTTTGTTAATGGTTAATTAACAAAAATGTATCTTAGAATGCATTTTTAACGTATGCGTTTAATGTCCCTTTAAAACTGATGACTCGCTGCAGATGCCACTACCGCCAAGGTAACAGTGTTCCTCTGCAGGCTATAGGCTTCCATTTTTTTAAATTAAGCATCCAGTCATAGCTGAAAGGGATTTGATTAGAAACCCAATCATCAGTTGGCACCAGATCTGTCAGTGGCATCCGAGATTGAAAGCCATCAGCCATGCAAAGTGTTAACTGCTAGTTCTCAAAGTAGGACATTTTTTAACGTATCCATAGCACCGTGCTGGGAAATTTTAATACACAGGTTGTGAGCAGGAAGGGGTTATTAGTGCAGAAAACCTTTCTAATGAACTCCTAATATAGGCATGACATTTTCATTTCTAGATGTATTTTGTTAAATAAAGTACTCAATATTTGAGTACTTAGAGCTTCTAAGGAGATGCCAGTGATGCCATTTCAAGCAACATTTGCATGTAATTGGCCCCAAGGTGCTTTGCTGAGAGTGAGGAAGCGTGGAAATTACAGAAGCATGGGGGTGAACATTCTGGGTAATCTAGATGGGCTTGAAAAAACATCTCCCTTAGTAGTCACGGTCTGTGTATGGGCAGTCCCATCAACAGTGGTCACAGTAGGAGCAGTAGTACAAGTGGTCACAGTCCCTGCAACTTTTGTCTGTCCACCATGCCGAGTGATCTTGTCAGCTCCAGTAGTACGTTCCACAAGGGCAGACTCTACTCCTGGTGTAGACTCTCAGATCAGCCGGTTTAATAGGCCGTGGCTGCGACAGGCTTTGGTGATGACCGTCTCTGTAGTAGCAGACGAAGATGCCCCCCCCCGGTAATCTCTGCACTGCTCTTTACAACCGGCTCTACTTTCTCCCCAGGAGTTACGATCGTTGATGTATTTGTTTGTTTAGCTCCTGCTTCCTCCACCATCCAACTGGTAGCATAGTCCATTCTGAATGCATGAGGCAGCAACATTAGAGATAAAACCTCCATCAGGTATTCCCCGCAGGTCTGGCAATGGGTCCAAGGCCAAATATCCGTTGACAGTCCATTGCATCTCTGACAGACTATCCCGACAGCTTCCAACACACCGATGGTGCACAGCGCCAGGTCACCACATGCCCGCAGTCGGATTACAGTGTCCATGATGGTAGCAGCCAAACTGGTGGTAATGCCTGGTGCAGACAACTTCCAACCTGCCTCTATAAAGTTGGAACCGCTAGGGTAGAATCCAGCCATCTTCACTTTTGGAACAGAGCTTCACAGTGAGTTCAGCAGCAGCAGCATGTGCCTCTTTATCTAGACACACAGTGCGACTCATTGGCGCCAGAAGCAGCAAGAAAACACCTCCCCTCATGCCTCTCCAACACGCGGACAGATGATCTCATCTTCATTAGAGTCTGTTAACCCTCTTAGTACCTGATTAAAGTGACAAAAGCTGGGACTACTCTCCCAAAGAAAAGAAAAAATTCATAGCTCAGGTGTTGCTTGGTTCTTGCCCATGAGGTGTTACACTGCTAGTAACAGCCTATGAGGTGTAGTAGGGGGTCACTGATCACACTCCCAGTGGTGGCTAAAGCGAAAGCAGTACTGACAGTCTTTTGATAGGGGAGATGGCAAACGTTTTCCACTGGGCCCCACATTGAGCGCCAGAAATGTAGCACCTTTCTGACCCCCTGAATGTCTGAGGTGGAACCCCAAAGAGTAGGGAGGGCTGACATTTCACTCTCAGGGGTGGCTCCTTAGCCGGGTTGTTGGATGTAAACAGTAAATTGGGTGCCTGTCACTTTAAGTGCCTTTTTACATGCTTCATTGTAGAACAGTAAAACTGGGAGAGAGGGTATAGGGCTGCAGACATCCATAGCAAAAATAGACAGACTCCAGACTCACCAATCCCTTCAGGCTTCCACAGTGCAGAAAATACTTCAGTAGAACAGGGACTGAAACTGTGAGGTAGAACAATAGCTGAATAGGGATGAGCATGAGATCTTCCCTGGCAGAGACACCAGACATGTTCTTGAGGTCCATATTATCTTCTTGCATCTCCAGCAGTAATAGGGCTCCTCTTGCTCTCGTCCCCAGATTGTTCCAGACCTCACCTGGATCCATATGTGGCCTCCTCCAGGCTTGAGGCCTAGTCAGCCTCTCCAACCTTTTACATACCACCCCCCAGAGCAAGCCCTGGCCTGAGCACATGGAAATTTCTCAGTATTTATGCACGTCCCAAACATGCACCACTGGCCATGAAACTCTGTGAGATTGGCTGGTGAGGCATAGACACTCCTAATGTTCCTCTATTGGCTGCCCCACTCTGTTGCAGGGTCACACCCTACTCACAGGTAGGTGCAATAATAGCAGAACAACTAGAATTAACCAGATGATGCCAGACTAGAAAACAGCCAGACTGATTATATGATTACAGTGCTAGCAATACTAAAGTGTAGTAGCCACTCCACTTAGGTTGGTAGGGGCTACACTTGCAACATGTTGCAATAAAACTAAGAAATGTATTTTGCTGTTTAAATAATCAAAGATCACTGTGGGTTAAAAGAGTGAAGTCAATTTAACTGACACTCAAGTAAACCTGCAAGTAACCTAATGGTACTAAACAGGGAGCAATACTATAATGACCTTTATGAACCTTCTGGAATGTGCTAATAACCCTGAATCCTGGGGTGCACTAATATCCAAATGTCAGAACTTCCTGGTATTTCTGGTAACATTATAAATGACGGGGATAAAAAAAAAAAATCAGATACAGAAACTATGGTTACATAGTGACTATGGAAAATATTCAGAAGTGTAGCATGGAGATAAACTGATTGAGATAAGATCCATTATCAAACATTAGAAGCCACATGGATACGGCTCTATGGCCCAGTTTAAGAAGGTAGGTAACAGTTAAATGAGATTTCTTTTTCTAATAATCCAGCGTATTTCCCTTGAAATAATTCTAATACTGTTTCCAATATACAGGTTAATTTTTATCCAAAGATACCAACAAAGATGTTGGCAGCATCTGTTCAGAATTTTTATTTCAGGCTCTATCACCAATTAACACTTGTATAAGTTAGTATTTGTTAACTTTTACATTGTAGCCTATGTAGCGTCTACACTGTCATGTGGAGAATCTGTTTTGATGGCATTGGTGTTTGCCGAATCCTGACCAGAGGGTTTGGCTCTTCTATGCGGCTCATACGCTGGTGTAGCTGCTGTTTTGTTTCACCGACTTACAATTCTGAGCAAGGGGGGGGGGTGAGACATCTATTGTCTGCCACATACAATGCTGTTTTAACACCTCTCTCTGGGCAGGTTATTAACACGTCCTAGACTCCAATTATGCAATTGCAATCAACACCTGGTTGTGACTAACAGATTATGTGGATTGGAACAACATTCACCATATTTATTCCCAGAGAATTTTTGTACAAGTCATTCGGGAAGCCTTTGCATACTGTATATAGATTGGAAATATATGCTGGATGTATGGAGTGTCTGTATCCTTATAGAGCCTTTGTCATCTGCGGGCTAGATACACATAGAATGGGACTCTCAGGGAGTTTTTATTTTATATTATTTTTATTATTATTCAGTATATACTTTGCTGAACTTTTCCTGTTCATCTGTTTCTGGAATCCAGTAAACGCTACACTCTCTGGAAAAGAATGGAGGTTGCCTGAATATTTCCTAAATATTCCTTTCCCAACAAACATAAATATAAATATATTCATATATATTTGTACACCTTTATAGCTACAGTTTGAAGAAGGGAAGAGAGGATGACTTGCCTTGCTAGGCCTGTGTGTTTGTAAAGTCACACACAGCTTACTAGCACACACAAGGGTGGTTCCTTAGGAACCCACAGGTGAAAGGAGCCCCCCTAAAACAGGATATCAGGGCCAGTGCTCAGAGGACCAGCTGATTCCGCATGAAACTAAAACTTTTAAACATCAAGGAGCAGCATCTTTTGTAAATGATTTAATCAGCATTTGAAATAGCTGAAAACCTTCTGACTTTAATATCATTTTAAAGTCAAAAGATTTTTATTAGCGGTTCATGATCGCTAAGACGTCTATCTATCTATAGTGCTGTCATGTGACCGCTGCAGTGTCGCACCGGCTCTATGTATTGGGAAGAGTACATTTTACTCTCCCAATACTTCTCCTTTAAATAATGTTCCGAATTTTAGTCTAAAGCGTGATTTAGACTTTGTTGATGTGCCGTTATTAAAAGCATTACAAGCCAAACATTCAACAAATCCTGTGTGTGTAACGTGCCAATTAATCTCCAAAGCCATAAAACCGAAGCACAGATTGATTTATACAGGGCAACCCAATGCAGCCTTGAGCAGTCCAACTATTTTATGGAGCTCACCAATCCTTTTTACAAAGTGCCTGAGATGCCAAATTACCAGTCTGACTCTAAAGAACAGTAACAAATGAAACAAAGGAGCAAGAATGCGTCCCTTTTCATCAAGATCCAAACTCTGCACCCAAATAATGATATTAGCGTTATATTTTCTAGTATGATATGTTTAAACATAACTACATACATTTGGGAGACCCGAAATAAAGATCTTGAAGTTCGCCCAATAAGCAGCAAAAGTGTTCCGTGAACTCTGGCACCATTCAGAGAACCGGTGGGAATATCTAAAGTATTTTCTGCAGTTTAGTGGCCAGTGTGGGAGGAAAACAAACACATTTACTGTATCGTGACAGATCTGGCTGAGCTCTCTGTTTTCCAAGGATAATTAAATCATGTATTCTCCAGGGAGAAGACCTTTCAGAGCAATTGTATAGAGTGGCTCTGTGAAATTCTATAGTCCACAATAAGCACTATTTTTACCCAGAAAGTGAAATCATCTTCAAATAATACAGTTTGTTACAGCCATCGGTAGAGAGAATGAACTGGTGATTTGATGTTGCTATAGAGGTGAAGAGAACAAATACAGTGTTAACGCGGATGTAAAGTCACAAAATGAAAAATTGTTGGGGGTTTGGCAGAAGAGACGTACAAAGTCTCTTTTTCTTAATTTATTTTTTATGTACAAAGTATGGCACATGCAGTGCTGGGGAGGATGACTGAGCACAGCAGTTACATCAACAGTGGCCACTTAATGACTGAAGAGGATTCCCATGGAAGTGGCGGTGGTTAGGATAGTAGTGAGGAAACGAGTGGGGAACAAAGGATTCATTGCACAGCACTGGAGAAGGACTGTGCATAAAAGGAATGCATGAGGCCAAAACCAAGTCAAATTCAGGTACTTACAATGCTTTCATTTATAAAAATACATTTAGGGATGTACTAATAAATACACAGGTGCATTCATTTGAATCTTTTATATCTGCCTGCAATTTAGCAAAAAAAGCTATACTCGCCCAATCTTCAGAGCTGACTTGTTCTTTGATCAGTCCTTCCAGCCTAACTTCTCGCTTATGTCTAAGTTGAAAAAAAAGTTATATGAACGTGAACCATGGAGCTGGCTTGCTCTTAGACCGGTCCTTCCAGCCTCTCTCCCCTTCCACTGCAGCTGTCTAAGGTCCTGTAAGTTATTATTATTATACAGGATTTATATAGCAGCAACAGTTTGCGCAGCGCTTTACAATGTAAGGAAGACATTACAATCACAATACAATACAAGACAAGATGGTAAGAGGGCCCTGCCCGTGAGGGCTTACAATCTAATAGGGTGGGGCAAGTGATACATGAGGAGGTAGCTGTGTGGGAATTCATTGTTTGAGAATGTGATGGTTGAGTGGTTAGGTTGAGGTGGGATAGGCTTCCCTGAAGAGATGAGTCTTAAGGGATCGCCTAAAGGCAGTCAGAGTGGGAGATAGTCAGAGAGGATGGGGTCAAGAGTTCCACAGGATGGGAGAGACTCTAGAGAAGTCCCAGAGGTGAGCATGAATGGAGTTGACAAGGGAGCTGGAAAGCAGGAGGTCTTTAGAAGAGCGAAGGTGAGGGTTAGGGAGATACTTTGAGACAAGTTTGAGATATAGCTGGGGGCAGAGTTGTGAATAGCTTTGTAAGTCATTGTTAATATTTAGAATTGTATCCTTTGGGCAATTGGAAGCCAGTGCAGGGATCGGCAGAGGGGGGTTGCAGACACTAAGCGGTTGGTTAGGTGGATAAGTCTAGCAGCAGCATTCATGATAGACTGAAGGGGGGATAGCCTGTGTAGTAAATCATCACGTTCTATACACAGTAGGGATGCACCAATATATATCGGCCGCCGAAACATATCGGCCGAAAATGGCACTTTTGGCATTATGCCAAAAGTGCCATTTTCCTGCCGATACATCGACGCATCCCTGCTTTCTTTCATCACGCTGGGCGCTGCTCTGTGTCCCAGCGGGGAGGAGAGAAAGTGTGACAGCCGGCCGAGCGCTGCGGGAGGAGAGTACTGTGAGCGGCCGGCGTATCTCCTCCCACACCGCTCAGCCTCCTATCACAGTCCGGCAGAGCGATGTGTGGGCGGAGACAGCCGCGATGTCACAGGAGGCTGAGCTCTCCTCCCTGCACCGCTTACTCAGCCCCCTGTGACAGCGTGTCAGAGAGGAGAGTGAGTGCAAACATTTAGCGATGTGCACTGTCCAGCACTGTGCGATGAATGCTCTGTTCCCAGCCCGGTCCTCCACAGATAGTTCTGTTGTTGAAACTTCCATGGGAAGCTCCTTCCACTGCCGCCCAATCAGATACAACCATGGAAACAATCCGCCCACAGCTTCATGTGAGCAAAGGCCCAGGATGCAGTGACATCATTGATCTTTTATGGCCACATGGCTATATTTGATCAATGACATTGACCAAATATGGCCATGTGGCCATATAAGGTCAATGACATCAGTAAAATCATCCTGCCCCCTTGTTTGTGTGCAGCTGAACGGGAATGCCATGGCCTGCAGCTGATTGGGCAGGTGGCCTGTGGCACTTCCATATTTTGAGGCACTCAGGTTTGGACAGGAGCTCATCTCTGCTACAGTGTACAGAATACAATATATGGAAGCAATGTTTCATTTTTTAATTTTTTTTATTCAGTTTTAAGTAAGCAAATCATAGTTGGCTGCAAAGGAGAGATACTTGTAGTAAGCTTGTAAAGCAATTATAAATGTTATCACACTTTTAAATGAATATTTTTAATAACAGTCACAAGAATTTACCGACCTAAACACTTCTGAAACTTGAGTTTAAATAGAAAAGACCGACAGATCAGAATACAGGCAATCCCATTAAAGTGAATTAGCTTCACCTTGTTAACAGTTGTCAAGGTGCTTTGAAGGAAGATGGTGCATAAAAATCCAACACTGCCCGTTTATAAATAAGGATTGGTATACAAAGAGAGCCCTTCGCATCCTAATATGCACAGGATCAATAAATTACAAAGTCACCTCTACAAACTCCACATCCAACTCCCAGCAAAGCTTTTATGAATCAAGAGGGTGGAAGTATAATACTTCCAGCATACACCGTGCAACAAAACACCAATATCTATACCTAGCAGGTTTATAAATAAATAAGCTTTTAAAGCAGGACTCTAGGCAAAACAAATATCGAAATACAAGCAGTGTATGTATTATTATTTAATCTTGGTAAAATGTGTGTATTTCCTCCACATATAGTATGTGCAGTAATCAAGCATGAAACGACTCCTGCACTTTGCCTCTGTGTAGGAGCTTCCTGTAATTAAGACCAATTACTACTGCTCTCTCTCCTTGTGCAAGGAGACTGGTCTTGTATCCACCCCCTCCTGTAGTTTTCTGCAGACAGCTTATAGTGGGAGGTCCTGATGGGCCCCTACCATAATTCTGCTCTTTGCAAAGGCTATGTACAGCACAGTGACAATGGCACTGCTACTTTTACAAGGCAATCCAAATGCGAAACATTTGGTGCACACAAAGTGGTTTTATATCCTTTGCAGCTATTGAGGGATATATTTAAAATTCTTTTTGTGTACCTGGAGTTGAGATTTGAATTTCTGTGTTTTACTCTTCACTCCATGAGGCTAACTGGTGACATGGTTCATGCAGAAGAAGTTTAGAGGCGGTATCCATTGTACATGGGCGCTGCCCACCGTCTCATGACTGCTGGAGTGATGTCACTGCTTCCTTGCTCCCCAACATTGATGAATTCAGTGGCATCTGCAGAGGAGGAAGGGGCTGCGAGGGAGCGTCGGGAACATGAATATGTGTTACTGTTGGGGGATGGCCTTTGGAGAGACATTGCCACTTTGCTCTGCATGGGCAAGATGACAATGTCTCTTTTAACCCCTTCATAACTGAGCTTGTTTTTAGTTTCTGTTCGTAAATGACTGAAGCACTTTTGGTATTTTTGCTGTGTGATTCTTCCACGTCAGTAATATACTTTCTTACAAAATGCACCCACACATATTATATATTGTTTTTTAGAGGACAGATAGGGCTATATATTTATATCAAATGTGTACCTAATGCCTCACTTAGGACAAATAAAATATAAAAAAATAGGAAAAAACTTAACAAAAACACTTTTCCCCAGTTTTGATTTGTAGTATTTTTTTACAAAAACAGCACAGCTAAAAAAAATGCAATAAATATATTCCTGTATTTGTCCTTTATTTGGAAAAACCTCACATTCCTAGGATTTTAGAAATGTTTCTGTACTTCTCGGCCTAAAACTAAAACCTAACATTTTAATATTTTTTCTAAAGCTAAAGCTAAGAGTGGTCACCTGGCATACAGTGTCACTGTCATTAAGTGTCACACTTAGTGACAGCGATATACTTGAACATCACTGTCATGAGGGGGTTAAAAAAATGTAACCCCTTAGTGTGAAAAACAAATCTGTAGCTCAGCTGCAGATTTTCATTGTAAAGGGTTCATTTTTATATACATTATAGTATAAAAATACATTTAAATATATAATTTTTATTTGTTACATTGATTTTTATTTGTTACATTGATTTTTTATTTTTTTACACTATATTTTTATTTTTTAACACTTTTCACTATTTATGTAAATATTTTTTAAATTTTTATTTTATTTAATTATATCAAGCAGTCATTGTGAAATAACCTCACTATTACTGCTTGATAAATTAATACATTTTTGGTTTTATCAGGCTGCTTCAAACTTAAGAACAGCTAACAATAACCTTAGTGACACTGATCCTGCAGCATTTCAACAATCAGAAAACTGCAACATTTTTTCAAGAATAGAAACATTGTGTTTCTATTGCTGAAAGTTTAAAAAAAATAGATTTCCCGATCTATACCAGCTGTCAGAGTGAGACGGCAAGAGCTGCAAATGCGGCTCTGCTCTCACTCTCAGACACCCGATTCCTGAAAGGGATCTGAGGCATCTATACTGAGGCATCCATTAATGAATTGTAACCGCTGATTCTCAGCGGTTACCAGCATTACAGAGCCGCAAATAACTGGTCACATACAGTGTACGTGGCCAGTCATTTGAGCACTTTGTGGCGGGACGTACAGTGTATGTCTCCCGTCACAAAGGGGTTAAAGCCTATCTAGTCCTAAATTCATAAACTGAATATTTTGCACTTCACCAGCCCTTAGATGTGGTGGCTGCATTCATTCTTTATATTTCAAGCTAAGAATATTTTTTGCAAGTACAGAAAATATTTGTTGATCTTGCCAAATGCTTTATTCTTGTAATTTCCTGTACATTACTAAGAAAGCAGAAATAACCTTTGTAAACTTTGTAAACTGCTTCTCCCATATTCCCACCATGTAATAGACATAAAACAGGAGAGGAAGTGTGTTATTTACAGAGTCACCAGGTGAAAAAAAAACCTCCAAAAATCTAGCCTAGACATCTGCAATCTGTTATTTTTTCTTTTTAGTTTCTTTTTTTTAGGTATAAATACACTTAAAAAAAAGAAGAGTAAGGGCAAACCTTTTCTTGGCTTTAATCCCTGATGGGTCACCGGAGCACATTTACTAGTGCACTCCTGTGACCCAAAGACAGCATATAACGAGCTACTGCCTGCTATATGCTAAAAGTGCTAAGCCATGCTACAGCCAGCAAAGATACTGACATACTGTTTGTCCCTGCAATGGGTGTTGGACAGGAGCAGTGACCGATAGTCATTTCTCTCTGCAGACAGGAGACTGTGAGCTGAGTGATCAGTGGTTACATGATCGCTCATCTCCCAATCTATAGAGCCAGCATGTGACAGCTGAAGTGTTCTACCCTGGTTCTAAGTATTGTGAAGCATATATTGTGCTCTCCAAAAAGACGCCCGCTCAGATCTAGAGAGCTCGGGCCGGCCGTTTTTTTACTACGGCCGGCCCGGAGGTGGTTAAAGTGACACTTAACTCAGGAGTTAAATCTTAAAAATGCTTTTAAGTACCCTAACTATTAACAATAATGTATCTTATTTGTGTGTCACTCAGCTGTAGACCCTCAAATCATCTCTAAGCTCAATCCCATGATAGACTACAATCTCAATACAAATTAGTAAACTGAACATGACATTGTAGTCCATCACGGGAGTGAGCTTGGAGCGGTGACTACAGAAGCAAGGACAGTATCACCATGAATTCAGAGATGATTTGAGGATCTACAGTTGAGTGATACACAAATAAGACACATTTTTGGTAATAGTTAAGGTACTTGCAGGGGTGTCACCAGGGCAAGTGTCACCTAGTCCGCACATCATTGCCTATGCGTGTGACATCATAATGCGCGTCACGTGCACTTCACTGCTGGTGGCCATCTTGGTGATGGATGCCAGTAAAGAGCAGAGAGGACTTCATCTGGCGGGAGCTGGACGCAGGGCTTCGTGATGCGCTGGACATGTGCACCGGGAAAAAAAAATGTTTAGTTTCAGCTTGTTTTGATTCGGATTTTGAGTTATTTTGTTTTTAGGGATTTGGACGAAATTCGTTAGCGGTATTCGGTACGAATGTTCATTTCCGTTTCATGTTCGTATCGTTCGTTTCATTGCAGCAAAGTGACATAAAAAAATGTTTTGTCACTTTGCTGCAATGAAAATTCGTCCACAAACGAAAATGTGTACAGACTACCGCTAACGAATTTCGTCCGGAAAACTAATTTTTCCGAAACGAATCGCACATGTCTACTGGACGCAGGGCGTAGGGTTAGTTCACACCAAAATAGTGCTTGCAGCATTTTAATCGCACCGCACCCGAACGCACTGCAGGCACAATGTGCCTTGCGATCCTGTGCGGGCGATCGCATTGTGGCCGGAGGGCGGGGCTTTTGCTGTCACTCACTTCAATGGCCCACCACGCCCCCTCCAGCCCGGCAAAAAAAGTGAGCTGGCCGCAATGCGATGCAGTGCGTTCCGGCCGGAACGCACTGCAAGTGGTGTGAACAGGCCTTAAAACGGTACAAGGAGCAGCCATATTCTTGGTATAACCACTTCCAGCGAAGCACGTACATTTACATGAACCCGCGGGAAGTGGTTAAAAAAAACAAAAACACACATACACATAATGAAACACACATATCACACACTCATTAAAAACACACACACATAGCTTTATTAATAATGTAAAAAATCACACACACATTAAAAAAAACACACAATAAAAACACACACACAACTAATAACAATAGTTAATAAAAAAAAAATTCCCCCTCTCCCTGCTTACCTGTTTTGCAGGAAGGGTGGCTGCATTTCTGGGCTCCGTTGAGACACATGGGGATTATGGTAATGGTGGAGTGTAGGATCAGTGTGATCTGCATCTCAGGCTGATGCAGACCTACTCGCGGCGGCCATCTTTAAAAACGTAATGTGCAGTCAGTCACTGCAGTGGAGGCCGACTGGAGACAGGGGGACACCGGAGGCCCGCACAGAGAGAGCACCCCAGGTGAGGATCTCGAGTGTGCGGGCCCCGGCTTCCTCCGGTGCTGCGGGGGCCCGGCCGCCTCTACCTCCTGCCAGTCACCTGTATGACCCCCCTGACGGCGGCCCTGGCTGCAGCTCTCCCTGAACTGCAACATATGGGTGAGCCACCAGACTGTACCCTTGCTCCATCTGCATCCTCCATGGCCCAAACACCCATCATGCAGGGATGCCTAGCCCTCCAATCCACAGTGGCTCCAAAACTCCAGAGCAGCTCCAGATCCAGGCAATAATGTGTCAAAGGCAATACCCCAAAGAGGTCCCAAGTTAACACTGGACATACCCAGGGCCGGATTTTCCACAAAGTGGGGGGTGGCGGGTAGGGGGGCTCATTGAGGAACCTGGCCTTAGGGCAGCAGAGAGAGTAAATCCGGCCCTGGACGTACCATCACAATATGGTATACCCAAAAGCCACTAACGCCAGCCTCCCACCTCCCTCTTTCATCCCACTGACATCAACCCCTCCAACTGTTTGCGCAATGTGGCCACACCCACTATTTGGCGCAGCGCATTACAAGCTTAACTGTTAGCCGCGCCCCCTGCTCCACCTCCACTGAGGGGTACAGTTTATACTACCAAGGGGTATGCAAGTGAAAAAAGGTTGGGAACCACTGTCATAGAGTGATGACAATTGCAAAATCACAAAAGCTACTGGTGTAGAAAGTACCTGCTCACAACAATGCACACACAATAAAACCCTTTTTCTTTAACTTCAGAGTTTTGTGGGCATATAGCTATTAACACCAAGTACATGATAGAAATTGGAGGTTTGGTTAATATTGACGAGTGCTGAAATTGTGTTATATCTAACAAACATTTGCCATAGGTTTGGGATGATGCTAATGCCCATGCTCACCGCTTGGCTGATGCTCCAGGCTCTGTGTACATCTCACCATTTAACCATCCTCTGCTTTGGTGAGTATCTGGGCATAGGATGCCACTTACCAGCTGCCTCAGAGGCCTGCAGTGACTGTAGCTTGTTAATGACATAGACCATTAGGCATTAATCACATAGACGATGGCTGTCAGAGTTGCTGTTTAAGCAGATGTATTAAATGATAAAGGCCACATGTTGCATTGTTGTATTCATTTATGCATGTGCATCGATGCAGCACAGCATGTGTTTGTGCTAAATTCATAACTGCTTAACAGCCAAATGGAAGTTCTGTGTCAACAATTACTGCGGTATCAACTCTAAAAGCCTACATATTTTAAAGACACCTTATCGATTGTGAAAACATATCAAAATGTTTGCCACTGTTTCAAAACAGCAGCACAGTAGACATAAGGCATTATGTTAAAAACTATAATGGAATTCTTTAAACATACACAGAGAAACTAGTTATCGTTACATAAATCTCACTAATCGCTTGTCCAGATGCAGATTATCCTCTGCATCTGGACATTTATATGTTGGTTCCTCTACTATGGCATTAGCATGACCTGACCAATGATCATATCAACACACCCACAAGTGCTCATGTACTTGTTCAACCTCACACATGGACGCATTACACAGTCAAAACATACACTCATTGACATGACCGGCCAAGTCTACTGCAAAGATTCACAAAGACTGGAACATTGGTTAACAATGTTGAAACAGAACAACAGGGATCCCAACCTGAAAAAAGTAATTTCAGGGAGGTGCCCTTCTCATTTCAGGGAGCACTCCCCTGAAATGATGGCAGATAGCAAAGAAGCTAATGCTTCCCGTGCTATCTGCTGTTTTTTTTTTAAAGTATTCTGACAGCTGCTGCCGTCAGAATAAAAAAAAAGACGGCATAGAAATGAATAGTTAGATTGCTATTGGCTCTTTGAATTTGCAATACCTAATAGCAAGCTGCCTATTGCACTCACCCTCTGCTGCTGTCAATCAGCAGAGAGAGGACCTGATGGAGAACTTCTCTGCTGATTAGATAGCCTGCTATTGCCTATTGCAAATTCAAATAGCCAATAGCAATCTAGCGATTCATTTCTATTCATTTCTATGCCGTCTTTTTTTTTTTTTTTTT